>NC_083584.1:47841727-47844227 GCF_027579695.1 Neoarius graeffei | reverse complement strand
TCACTGTAGGCCCACCTTGCACAACCAACCTTACACAGCACCACAGGGACTGTAAATAACATTAACATGAAAGTTAGATTCTAATAAAAAAAAAATTATGATGTCATGTGGTAGAGAATACTCTCGACTCAAAATGAGAAACAATCTTCAACAACACTAACATTTCATTAAATGATTAGTACTAATTTACAGACTATTAAAAAAATGTACACATGTGATAATGATATTTCGGAGTGTTGTCACGTGTTTGCATTCTAACCAAGAATATGTCATTCCTCTTATTAATTTTGCTTGTATTAACATATGCCTTTTAATCCATAAGTAATAACAGGTCTAGATAAATCAATATCCATGAAGTCTTAAAAATTGGAGGAAAGCTTTAATGTTGCCAAGTGAGTTTTAAAATAAAAATAAAACTAGATCATGACACGAGCGTTTACACAGATTACACTTGCTATATTATAAGCCATATTAACTATTAATCTAAAATAAAGTGGTTTATTTAAAACGTTTGCTTAATAACTGATACCACGCTTTTAAAAGCAGTATATGCTTCTTTAAAACAAAGCAACCGAACAGCTCGAGGATTTTAAGGAGAATTTCCATGTAGCTCATATTAATGTGGTTTTTAACGAGCATTTCTATCCATGTGTTGTTAGGAACAGATTTAATCTCGATATTATCTTGGCCTGGTTTAATTGGGAATAGGGGCTAATTTGTTTGTCTAATCTTTTTCTAATAGTTTATTATTATTATTATTATTATTATTATTAATTTTATTTTTATTTTAACTTCCTTTATCAGGCCTAGAATGTCGTCTACTGACAGTATACTCCAGGTCAGGGCTTTATTTGAAATATCATTGAACATCTGTATTGAATACCAACTCCTGGTAATGGCGTTGAACAATGGAGTGGGGTGGGGGTGTGCATATAAATTACAAATATATATATATATATATATATATATATATATATATATATATATATATATATATATATATATATATATATTCCCCTGTCTTTCCAATAATCTGCAGGTGTGGTTCCAGAACCGCAGGGCCAAGTGGAGGAAAAAAGAGAACACGAAGAAAGGTCCAGGCCGACCGGCGCACAACTCGCACCCGACCACGTGCAGCGGCGAACCCATGGACGCCGAGGAGATCGCAAGGCGCGAGCGCGAGCGGCTTGAGAAGAAGAAACGCAAACAGGAAAAGCGGTTGCTGCGGTCGCAGGGTGGCAAGCTGCTTCCTGGGGACCTGTTTCACACGCCGGGCTCGGACAGTGACAGCGGCGTGTCGCATGTGACGGACAGCGAACACCAGCACATGCACTGCGACACAGTCAGCCGCCACCAAACGCACGCGGGCTGCGAGCAATCGCCAAACCAAAGAAGCGCGCGCGCAGACGCGAGCGGAGCCGAGCTGGACTCGTCAGACGGCGCGCGCCAGGCGACCCTCGCCAGGTCCCCCGGCCTCCAAAAGGCCAACCCTTTCAGCGTGGAGAGCCTGCTGTCGGACTCGAGGCCACGACGTAAACCTGCTGTCGACTTCCCAGTCGCCTCTGCACGGCCTTTGATAGGGAAGGGCCACTTTTTGCTTTACCCCATCACACAGCCGCTCGGTTTCATCGTGCCCCAGACTGCTCTAAAAGGCACGGCGCCAGGTACCGAGGAAGAACACGAGCACGGGCCAAAGGTTCCCGTAAGCGACAGTGACGCAACCGGAAGCCCAATACAAAGGAGCGACCCGGAGCTGAGCAGTGTAAACCCAAACGCGACAGCAATCAAAGGCCAGGTCAGTCCATCGGGTCCACTCGCGTGTTCACTGCAAGCCAGTCCGGGCCAACAAGCCTGTAACGGGGCCTCACCGGGCGAAGTGTGTCCGCCAGATAGAGAGTCAGAGCTCGCCTGTCCAAAGTCTCCCCTGTCCGAAAAAAAGGAGCAGTCGTTAGGCGTGTTCGATTATCCACAGAGCTCCGAATCGCCTTCGATCCACACGGACACCGACAAAGACTCGGCTGATGTCGATATGGGATAAATTGGGCACTGTATAAATCGAGGAGTGTCACTTTATTGCCCTGACACTCTTCCAGAGCTTAACCGAAGAGGAAAAAAACAAACCCACACTGACATATCAAGCGGCCCCTTTTTTATTTTTATTTTTTATTATTATTATTATTTTTCATTAACATATTTATATTATGATTAGGGGAAATATCTGTGTGAACACTTGTGTATGTGTGTGGTGGGCTAAATGTTTATTGAGGGGGGGAAAACACACTAGATCAACAGGAGCAGCTCCCTGTAACAAACTGTAAAGAGAACAAGACAAAACCTCAGACGTTGTAAAAAAAGTATTAAAAATATTTATATATGTAAGTTTTTTTCATAAATAAATCGATTGTATACAATGACATCTGCACGTGTACGATACTAAATAGCCTTTATATTGTTGGTAAAGGTAGCCTCCATCTTTTAAAAGCCCCAATATTGTATTTTT
>NC_083584.1:46969227-47161727 GCF_027579695.1 Neoarius graeffei | reverse complement strand
AAAAATGATCACTTTGCATTTAATTATTAATCACTATCTTTTGTTTTGTTTTCCTTTCAGTCAGAGCAAACTAATATAACAGTGTAGTCGAAAATGTTTGTGATACACTCACCAGCCACTTTACTAGATACACCCATACACTTGCAGTTTTATGCGGTTCTCTAATCAGCCGATCCCTTGATAGCAGCACGATGCATCAAATCATGCAGATACAAATCAAGAGCTTCAGTTAATGTTCACTTCAAACATCAGAATGGGAAAAATTGTGATCTCAGAGTGTGACTTTCTTTCACTGTGGCATGGGTGTTGGTTTGAGCCAGATGGACTGGTTTGAGTATTTCAGAAACTGCTGATCTCCTGGGGTTTCCACACACAACAGTCTCTAGAGTTTATACAGAATGGTGTGAAAAACAAAAAAAGAACATTGAGTGAGTGACTTCTGTGGGTGGAAACAAATGCCTTGTTGATAAGAGGCATTTCCGTTTCACTTTTTTCATTTCTGTTTCCGGTTGAGAGTACGTTGTGCGCATTCTGTCTGCCGCTTCTCACCGGAGCTTATTTTATTTTCTCTCCTTTTTTATTTTTACTTTTAATTTTTTTTTCTGTGTGTTTGTGTAGTTTGATGTTTATTTGAGTGTTTTAGTCTGCTGGTTGTGGTGTAGCTCCAGATGCAGTTTTGGGCGTCGGTTCCCTCCAGGCCTTGGTTCGCTGTGGGTGATGCCTGCACTCCTAGCTATGGACTGCAGTGAGCTCGTTGCTCATTTTAACATCATGGTTGTCCAGCGCTCTGTGCTTTAATGCTTGGCGTGATGTTCCGAGCGATGTTGCTCGGTGGTGTCGCAGCGGCTGTGCAGGCGGTTTGGGACATACCAGCGCTCTGCATGGCGGTGTTTCTGTGCTCGCTTTGTGGATCCATGGCGTGGTGTTCGAGCGATGTTGCTGGTGGCGTCACGGTGGCTGTGCTTGTGGTGTGGTACTTGTTTTCGTGCGCCTTTTGGTGGGACTGTGGCTGCTACACCACTGGAATTACATCCTGACCCCTATTTTGGTGGACATTTTTTTTCCTGTCTATTATTGTAAAGCATCCTCAGGTTTTGAGAAAGGCGCTATATAAATTTAACCTATTATTATTATTATTATTATTATTATTATTAAGAGAGATCAGAGGAAAATGGCCGGGGGTGGGTTTCACAAAAGCCTCTTAATGCTACGAGCATCTTAACTAGGAGAGAGAGCGTTCATTGTGCTGCTCGCTTGACCATTTAACGATGATCTTTGTGCTGCGATGCTTTTGGGAAACTCAGGCCTGATTGGTTTGAGCTGCCAGGAAGGATATAGTAACTCATATAATCACTCTTTATAACCGTGGTGAGCAGAAAAGCATCTCAGCATGCAACAGCAGAAGACCACATTGGGTTCCACTCCTGCAGCCAAGAACAGGAACCTTAGAATCAAGAACAAGTTCCTATTAAAGTGGCCAGTGAGTGTAGATTAGATTATCATTCATTCATTCATTCATTATCTCTAGCCGCTTTATCCTTCTACAGGGTCGCAGGCAAGCTGGAGCCTATCCCAGCTGACTACGGGCGAAAGGCGGGGTACACCCTGGACAAGTCGCCAGGTCATCACAGGGCTGACACATAGACACAGACAACCATTCACACTCACATTCACACCTACGGTCAATTTAGAGTCACCAGTTAACCTAACCTGCATGTCTTTGGACTGTGGGGGAAACCGGAGCACCCGGAGGAAACCCACGCGGACACGGGGAGAACATGCAAACTCCACACAGAAAGGCCCTCGCCGGCCCCGGGGCTCGAACCCAGGACCTTCTTGCTGTGAGGCGACAGCGCTAACCACTACACCACCGGTAGATTAGATTAGATTAGATAAAACTTTATTGATCCCTTTGGGAGGGTTCCCTCAGGGAAATTAAGATTCCAGCAGCATCATTACAGATAAACAGAGAAAAGAAATAGAGAAAAACTTCTAGATAAATTAAAATAAATAAATAAATAAAGTATTTTTTTAATTGTGTATTATTATTATGTAGCCCTGAGACTTGAGAGGTTTGCTGTTCAGGGTGTCAAGAAGCTTTAAGCTAAAAAAAAAAAAAATTGTCCTTTGATGTCTAAGCTCAAAGGCTAATCAATTTACAAGTGAACACTTTTTATTGGAGGTAGCCAGTGGCTGTTCTGTCCCAATTTACAAAAGCATTATAGCATTATAGCTTCTGTAATGCCTGCCACACCACTCCCTTGATATTGTCAGTGTCTGACAGCTTGATCAGCCACGATTTGCTGGAAGTCCACATGGATGTGCTGACCTAAGCCTCGGCATTTTTTTCAACGAAGCTCTCAGACCATTAGCCGCAGAGAGCCGGGATCTCTTTTCTGTGTGCCAGACAAACAATCCTCGTTTACCTTTGTATTCGCCATGAATATGGTGCAGCTCTGAGTGCCCTAGAGAGAAGGTCAGAGTAGCAACAGCATCCGAGCAAACACACAGCTCCTCCTATATGGGCCTGTTCATCATTCCATCCTACATGTTCAGTACAATGACTAATTATGGTCTGTGTCACTCAAGGGATCCCATGTTGATTAGGAGCAAAAGTCATTACAGCCCTTCAGAAAGCTTCATAACAGCTCTGTTGTGACAATGGTCCTTGGGAGTAGGATGAAATAGATTGGTAGTACATTAATCTCATTGTCACGTCACAGGATTTAAGCACTTTCTGTCGAATCTATTACCATTCAAAAGTGGAAGTCACCCACAAAGCGCCACAGAGCAACTGATAAATGAATGATTCCCCCAAGCGAAGTACGCCACAAAACCCTGAGAGTTGCATAATAGCTTTGCCTGTGTTCTGTAACACCATGCTTTCTTCAACTGCCTCTGGTTTCTACCTGCCTCGAGCTCCGTTCGAGTGCCTGTAACAAAAGAATGTAGCTGCTTTCTATGGCTTAAAGATGGCACGCCAGTGTAAGCTTTTACAGGTTAAATGTTAAGTGCGTTGCTTTTAGATGCTGTAACATTTATTGTAATGGTGAGGTGAAGGGAAGCTTTAACTCCACATAACAGAAGAGTGTATTCAAACTGCCAGTGGAGGTAAAATGTTGGCAGAATGAATCTTACCAGACATCACATGCATGAAAATGCTGTTTTGATGACTTGCTCCTGGCAAAATAATGTGGGTGCACAAAAGCCGAATGGAAAAGGCTTGAAGCTAGTCTAATATTTTTCTGAAGTATGAAAAGAGACAGTAAATTCAGTGATAAACATTCAGCAACGTTTAGTTGATTTTAAAGAATAGTAACATCTCCATTTTAAAAGCTATAAATCATGATAAATCGTGTAAATCTTGTCTACATGAAAAAACAATTATGTGACTCACAATGTTGTGTGCGTGTTTTTTAGATGTTTTATGATTGTTGAGAGCCTTCCCTTAGCAAAAAGAAGTTTATTCAAGTGTACTATGAGGATACTTATTTTTTACTAAAACTGAGGAAGTATACTTGAAGTTGACTTTGTATAAACTATATTTTATATACTTAAGAATAGTATAGTGAAGTATACTTGGCTTATACTGAAAAGTATAAACAAAAGTCTAAGACTAAGTACATTAATACTAAGACTTACACTTATACTTTAATACTAAAACTTATACTTTAGTATACTTTTTACGTTTTTCTGCCACAAAGTACTAATACTTAGTATATCTTGCTCCAAGTGCATAATAAGGTCAAGTCATTGACTCATGCTTAACATTTAATTTATATATTAATATAATATAATGCTGGAGTTTAAAACTTTACAGTATATAGTATGTGTGCTCAATTGCATTATCTTTATGTACCTTAAAATCATACACAAAAACAGAAAAACTTTTGACTTGACTTTACTGATCAATTTCTCCAGTAAGGAAGAACTTGATTTCATAGGTCTTTGTTTTTGAAATGTTTGAAAATATATCAAACTTGTTTTCAACATTCTGTCTTGTGATTTTGTAAATGCATCACACTCTTGTGTACATACAGTATGAGTAAACTTTAAGAATACTTTAAGGAGTATATTTCCAGTATATACATAGTAAGCTACAAGTAATATGCCAAGCAAACTTAAAGTATAACAAGTCTCATTTCATTATCTGTAGCTGCTTTATCCTGTTCTACAGGGTCACAGGCAAGCTGGAGCCTTTCCCAGCTGACTACGGGCGAAAGGCAGGGTACACCCTGGGCAAGTCGCCAGGTTATCACAGGGCTGACACACAGACAAGCATTCACACCTACAGTCAATTTAGAGTCACCAATTAGCCTAACCTGCATGTCTTTGGGGGAAACCAGAGCACCCTGAGAAAACCCATGCCAACTCCACACAGAAAGGCCCTCGCC
Source organism: Neoarius graeffei (assembly GCF_027579695.1). Lineage (NCBI taxonomy): Eukaryota > Metazoa > Chordata > Actinopteri > Siluriformes > Ariidae > Neoarius > Neoarius graeffei. The sequence goes on along the minus strand of NC_083584.1, from coordinate 47,157,333 downwards.
GGCTACAGGGCTCAAACCCGGACCTTCTTACTGTGAGGCGACAGCGCTAACCACTACACCACCGTGCCACCCCAGGATAACAAGTAAACTAGTGAAATAACCAATGTTTATAACAGTATACTTAAAGTATACAATAATAAACTAAAAATAGGGACTCAAAGTATATAACTAAGGGGTGTTGTGGCTCAGTCGACTAAGGCGCTATACCATAAATTCAGGGACCTGGGTTCAATTCCAACCTGAGGTCATTTCCTGATCTCTCTCCAGCTCATTTCCTGTCTCTGCACTGTCCTATCCAATAAAGGTGACAAAGAACTTTAAAAAAAGAATTATATAACTAGTACAATGGCAGTATATCAATAAGTGTACTTGTGGTATACTTTAAGCATACGAGAGGGATATACCAAGTACATTGATAGTATATAGATGAGTGTACTTGTTGTATACTTTAAAGTGTACTTTTGCAAACTTAAAATGAACTTTAAAGTATACTTTTATAAACTTGAAATGTTCCAATTTAGTCCGAAAAAGTATTAAATTTGTATACTTTCTAGTACACTAAAAGTACATGTTCTGTAGTATACTTGCTATACTTATACTGAAGCATACCTAATAAAATGAACTTCAAGTATACTACTTTTTGCTAAGGGTTGTGCAAAATATTTGAGGGAATAAGAGCTATAATCAGTAGGACTGATTAGATTATAGGTGTAGTTCTGCGTAAGACTTGCTGTTTAGTGTATAGTAGCAATTGCATAGTTATCATTCTGTTTAGAGTTACATTCATACATTTTATATATGAGTACACGAGTGTTTTACTGGGAAATATGCTACTCGTATTGTTCATACGAGCTACATCCAGGACATAGAGAACCAAAACCTAACGACCGAGAAACTAAGATTTCTGTCTCCAAACTCTTCTTCCACACACGCTTGCCACAGTGTTTTTCACTCAGACTTAAGTATTAATTTCCCTGTGTAATTTACTGAGTTACTTTTAAAATCAACATCGACAGCTACACACAACGGAGCGACCTGGCAGCCTGCTGCTAATCCCTTGCAAAATCCTTTGCCCTGTTGCTTTTTTGGTGTCTGGCTAAGTTTTGGTTGAGCTCAAGTCCCAGCTCTAATAGTAACAGTTCGCCACTGCTTGTAAATATGCATGAAGAATATCTAATGAAGTTTTGGTCGCCTTTCAGGTGTTGAACGTGTCTTTCTCTTTCCTGTCGAACAAAGAAATGCTTTTGCGCATGCGCAGCAGAAAACTCTCATTGGATATTCGCATCAGCTCTGACGTGTGATGTCATGTTGTATTGACAACCGTGCACTATCGTAAACCATATTCAACGATCATTCTCCACTGGGTAGAGTGACGTAATGCACGTTGGATAAGTGACATGTGAATAATGTTACATGCAATCAAACCAAATGAATGAAACCCACTAGAAGGGAATAGAATACATGCTTTTATTCCAACTAAAAAGTGTCCTGTATGTATAATAATCACTGATATTTCACTCCGATGACATCACTCCCAGTGTTTTCTCGTTGACTAGACATGCGTTGTCAAAATGGTGAACTGGTTCAAAATCAAAATTCTTTTTATTATTATTTTCTTTTTTTTTGTGGATGTGTCCATATAATATAAAGAACATTATACGGTGGGGCAAAGATATGAAGTTTATTCTCGTGTTGAAAATATTTTCACTCGTTCACTTTGCTCACTCATGATATGTATATTCACCACTCAAAGATAAACTTTATGTCTTTGTGCAACTGTGTAACAGCCTCTCTCTCTCTCTCTCTCTCTATATATATATATATATATATACACACACACATATCCATCCATCCCTCCATTATCTATAGCCGCTTATCCTGTTCTACAGGGTCGCAGGCAAGCTGACTATGGGCGAGAGGCGGGGTACACCCTGGACAAGTCGCCAGGTTATCGCAGAGCTGACACAAAGAAACAAACAACCATTCACACTCACATTCACACCTACGGTCAATTTAGAGCCACCAATTAGCCTAACCTGCATGTCTTTGGACTGTGGGGGAAACCGGAGCACCCGGAGGAAACCCACGCGGACACGGGGAGAACATGCAAACTCCACACAGAAAGGCCTTCATCGGCCACTGGGCTCAAACCCAGGACCTTCTTGCTGTAAGGCGACAGTGCTAACCATGACACCACTGTGCTGCCCATATATATAGATATATACCTTCATCATACCTTTATATGAAAACTAGAGGGATTTTATTGTTATTGTGAACTGGATGTGGTCCATTTTGACCTTCTAGGCTATTTGATCTCTTCTCAACTTGACTTACAGCGGTCTTCTACCATGCTGTAACCCTGTAACAGTTTAGGGAAAATGACACGAACTCATGCATTGTGGAGTGTGTGAATTAACCTGGACATTATTTCTATTCGGCAAAAAGCACTTCACATTTTGAAAGCAGCAAATTGCAAAAAACAACAGAAGAATCAATCTGAACATATGGTGATGTAGCCTTTATCATGCATCACCATAGCCCTGACATGACATCAAAACCCCAAAGACCAATTAGGGTGTACAGAGCCGAGTGCCAAATGGTATTGGCTTCTGTGAAGCAAATGAAATGTTGCTCAATGGATCTGCTATTAGACAAAATGTCTATCGTGCACAGGTGCTATACCACTCAATTTCAATAACAATTACTCACCTCTAACAGCTGAATACAAATGGTTATAAGCTAAAGTGTGATCTGTAATGAACTGCTTTATGAGTACATTATGTAGAATTTAAATTGATTGTATTTCCTGCTTTCTGTGATAAAATAGCCAACACACACACACACACACACACATATATATATATATATATATATATATATATATATATATATATATATATATATATATATATATATACACACCAAGGGAGTAACTTTGATTTTGACATTGGTGGGGACACAAAGTGATCCAAGGCAGAGCTTCCGAAAGGTGTTTTTTTTTCCATTAGCAATCATAATTTCACGTCATGCAGATCTTGTAGGTCAACGAGGGCAGCTGTGGCCTAATGGTTAGGGAGTTGGTCTTTGGATCCCATGGTTGCAGGGTCAGATCCCACCCTTACCTCTCCCTACATCTCCATCCATGGCTGAAGTACCCTTGAGCAAGGCACCTAACCCAGCATTGTTAGAATCTGATGATTTAGTACTTTTACACCACACAATTCCTAATTTGTGTTTAGGCAGTCATTCTGTCTCTTCCACAGAAATACATGAAAATAAGAATTAAAAACTTTAAGCATTTTTAGGATTAAATATTGTTTTTTTTAATTCAATATTTGTATTGTTTGACATTGGGGGGGGGGGTGTCTCAAAATTTACTGACTGCCTTATTGAGACACTCATAAATATGTGCTACTGGTGGCATTTTCTATTCTGTAATTAAGCTCAAATTTAGTTAAAATGATATTTGGATATATAATTTAGTGATTGCCTATTATAGCATGATTATGATTACATTAGTATTGCATTTGTAGTATACCCCCCATTTTTTTGTCTTTTTGTTGCCCCTCCATTTTCCATATTATGTCTTTTTGTTGCCTGTTTCTGTGTTTGTAACGTGTGTTATGATTTCCACTGCAGATGTGCTTGTGACTTCTTTTATGTTTATGCTGCAGTTACCAATATTCGTCTGTAGGTGGCAGTAAAGGACCATGGATTTGTTGTATCTAGCCTAGCCTAGTAGTAGTAGAAAGAGGTCTCTGTAAAACGGTGAACGCAGCAGACTCAGCAGCTGTCACGCTGTTGATTCTGAAATGCAAGTCGCACATCTGCATGGCCATGCAGTAGCCTACATCTGACTACTTACATTCTGTAAAACCATTAGGTCTATAAATTTAACATTCATTCATCGAGGTTATTATCTAACACCAAGTTACATTGCTCCAGCATTCCTTTTCTCTGCAGCTATGCAGTAGCCTAGCTCTGATGCGTCCTGTCATGTTGCTAAACCTGCCTAAGGAGCCACAGCAATACTTTTATGAAGGGTTTCCATACATCAAAAGGATTTTGTTGAGTTTTTAAAGCTCGACAGAAACCCTGCACTTACATTCTTGACTTTGAAGAAGAATGAACGAATGTCTCGTTTCTTGGGAGAGGGGCCGTCATCCATGATACTCAAGTCAGCATGCGAGTCGTAGGGCGAGCATGCATGGACATCGAAGTCCAGCTTAATTTGTAGGCTGACGGAGAGTGGGGGGTGCGTGGGGTAGGTCAGGTGTGTACGTGTGAGATACGGGGGGTTGATGGGCGGGTAGTCACGGCTGCTGTGGGAAGTGTGCTGCTTTTACAGCAGATGGAGTGACAGCTGGGATAGCCAACCATGTAAGTTAGCGAGAAACAGGCAGCTAATCAGAGAATGATATCTACGTTAGAGGGGGGATTATTAGCAGTGTCATACATTTAACCCTTTGTGTGCCATATAATCATTGCTCAGGTTAGGACATCGGTTTTATTGATCGTGATTACACAGTAGTGGCTGAATATTGGTAGAGACATGTCCCTAGCGTCCCTACCCAAAATTACGCCCTAGACACACACACACACACTTTCATATCATATAATAATACAGAACTTAAGATTAAATCATTGTTTATTTTGATGATTGGGTGATTTGTTTCAGTTGTAGAGCAGCCTGTGATTGATGGAATATCTATTATTTTGTTATTTTTAGCCTGAGATCCATTTAGGACTTGTTAGTTTTTTCACCTTTAGTTTTGTCTGTTTGCAGGACCAGCACAGTGAGCTTTCTTTCTTTCGTTCTTTCTTTCGTTCTTGTCCCCTCCAGGGGGGAATCTAGCTGTGTGACTTCTCACTTCTCGCTTCTATACCTCCAGGTTGAATGGAGCGACTGGCTCATTCAGTTGTGAAATCAAGTTTACAGAGATCTTCCCACTGTTTTACCCCTTCTGCTTCCATCACTTCTAGTTCACAACATAAAAAAAATAAAATAAATAAACATAAATAAGGAAAATGACAGCACTGGCATCAAGTCTGCCTTCTGCCGTAATTTTCTTCCCATCTTCCGCTAAGATGATCCCCATGGAGGATGCATTATCTTTCCCAGAGACGACACTATGTCACTGTCACTTTCCTGTCCTGTAGCTAAAGGCAGGGTGATTGTGTCATCTAAACACTTTCTGAGATATTTCACTACTGAGTCAGATATAAAATGTTTCCTGTCGTTGTAAACATGGCGGAAGGTTGGTGCTGGGCAGAATTTTTCCCTGTGGATTTGTGTGAAAGGGGTTGTAATACAATCTGAGCATATGTTTGATTGTAACGATAGCTTTATATTCATATATGCAAGAATGGAGCTGCCACTATAATAACTCTTATGTCTTGACTTTTTTTTATCTTCTCCAAAGCCAGCTTTTCTTTCTCATATATCAGTGTTCTGCATAATAATGCCATACTGGTCCACTTCTACATCATGTTCACTCATTTTCAGTCATCACTTTATCTTAGTCAAGGTTGTGGTGAATCCAGAGTCTATCCCAGGAGCATTGGGCGTGAGGTGGGAATACAGTATAGATTGGACGCCAGGCAGTCACAGGGCACCATGCACACACATATTCACACCTTGTTTGCCAGTCCATCTACAATTTGTTTTTGAGAGGTCTGAGGAAACCGGAGAACCTGAAGGAAATGCCAAGATTAGGATCGAACATGGGAGCTACAAGATAACAACGCTACCTCCTGCACAATCCAGAAATATAAATATTGTAGATAATAACCAATCCAAATATATAAACAGCAGAGTAGGTACGTTGAATGTCCATCTTGTCAAATGTCTAGCTCATTAGAGCAGTCAATCCAGCCTCACTGACATTGTTTTCCCTCTTAATTGTTGAATCTTGTCAAGTTGTTCTCGTGCACAAAATAGACTGAAGGAGAGTGGCAGCTGCAAGCTCTTATTTGCTAATTCTGAACTGTCTATTCCACATCCTCTTCATCTGGCAAAGGCTGTCATTATTCAGAGGATGAGATAAGAAAAGTACATAAGGCTGAGCAGAAGAACTGGATTTTCTCCATACATGCTGCCGAGGTTCAGTGTTTGGATTGAGTAGCGCAGTGCAATAAGGTAAAGGAGACGGCTTTGCGAGCATTTAATCATCACTGGAAAAAATTTCATTCATTTCACTGTCACTAAATCCTATGAATTCCAAATGACATTTCTCATAGTCTACAGGCTTGAGTGATTTTCAAAATTTTAAAGATATAACCTGAAAAATATCGAAGTCTTAGTTTCTGGGAGCTAATTCTTTAACACTTTATGGTTTAATGATACAGAGTTAGTAAGGTGTGTATACTATTGTGTGTATTATACATAATATATAACCTGTTTCAGCATCCTTAACTTTAATTATTTATCTCTGAATTATTCTTCAGGGAGATTTACTGTTTGTATATACAACAGATTCTACCTATGAATTTACATTTTCTTTATTAGGCATGTAATGATTCACCCGAGTCAGGATTCGATCCAATTCGATTCATGATACTGTGTTCATGATTCAATTTTCCCATAATATTTTTGAATATACAGATAGGTAGATAAATATTTATGAGCAAAAAAAATCCAACATTTATTTTACAATTCTTCATCAACTTAAATATTCCTTTTGTTAAAAAAAGTTGTTTAATTTTCTTAATCAATCCATCCATTACCGCTTGTCCTGTGCAGGATCGTAGGCAAGCTGGAGCCTATCCCAGCTGACTACGGGCGAAAGGCGGGGTACACCCTGGACAAGTTGCCAGATCATCGCGGGGCTGACACATAGAGACAAACAACCATTCACACTCACATCTACAGTCAATTTAGAGCCACCAATTAGCCTAACCTACATGTCTTTGGACTGTGGGGGAAACCGGAGCACCTGGAGGAAACCCACACATACACAGAGAGAACATGCAAACTCCACACAGAAAGGCCCCCATCAGCCACTGGGCTAGAACCCAGAACCTTCTTGCTGTGAGGTGACAGTGCTAACCACTACATCACTGTGGCGTCAATTTGCTTAATAACCAACAATTATTATTTACCCACATTTGTAAAGGTTGGAGTAAAATATAACCGCCTGTTAACTAAAATACTCATTTTATTAAAAATGAAAAAGTTAATAACAAATATTCCTTTTCTTAATAAACTTTTATGAACATTTGTTCTTCCTCCATTTGCTTCTCTTTTCTTCATCTTTCAGCAGTCTGTAAAAAAGAGAGCTCTGATTTCTTGTTAAATCTATTTGTACACAACATCTCTTTCCCATTTTTGATCTGTTTTTGTGTGCTTTCGCAGCATTAGAGCTGTGCTACTTCTGCCTAGGGTGAAGTCATGTGCATTCCTGCTATTGTACGTTATTGCTGTCGAAACAATGCAGTTACAGTGATGAAAAACTACAAGATTACACAGCCTAATAATAATCGCAATTCTTTTTTTTTCATCCATACAAATCATCATAAATTTGAGTCATTTATTATTGTACAATATATCATTACATGCCTATTCTTTATCCTTATTGGTGAATAGGATTAACAGAAAGTGTTTGTGCTGCACATTCCCATGATGCCAGAGTTCCCGTCATGAAGGAGATTCAAAAGAAACTAAGGCCCTGTCCACATGGCAATGGATTCAGGTGAATCCGATAAAATTTTTTATCATTTCAGCCTGGCGTCCACACGGCACTGGCGTTTTGGGTGCCCCAAAATGATATTTTTTGAGAACGGTTTCCAGAGTGGAAAAATCTGGCAACGGCGCCGTTGCGAAGTCGTCTGGATGAGTAGAACAGATTTGTTTACGATGACGTCACAACCACATGACTAGAACAAGCAGCACTCTCGCGCGCATCATTCGTAACAACAACAGCAACAATGGCGGACCCCAGGAGTAACTCGCAGGAGTAACTCCACCTCGTCATCGGTCCAGACAAGAGAGTCGGTTTTTCCTCGTGTAGTCGCAGCCATCTTCTTCTTGTTGTTGTGTGTTTGTTCCTGTGAGTGCTTCACGCCGGGTAGAAGAAGGGGTTTATGCGCATGCATCCTACTTCTTCTATTGTTCTGGTGTCTCTGATGGGACCGTTTTACAGCGCACGTAGAGGTGTGGCATGTGTATTGCATCGTTTTCAGCAAGCGTTGCGTTGCCATATGTACCTGATATTTTACTGATCCGTTGCCCATGTGGACGCGATATTTTTTTTACCCGCTAAAAAAAAAATCTTGTTGCCGTTGTCGTGTGGATGTAGCCTAAGTGCTGCCAAGCAAGTTCTGATACTAGTGTCAGACTTATGGCAGGCAACTGTTCAGCTATTTTTATGCTTTGTTGCCACGTTTGCCCCTCTGCATGTGGTAGAGCTGAGTGAAGGTAGTCAATCAGCAAAGGCAGAGTGGAGGAAAAATGAAGCAGAGCTCATGGTCAGTGCACTTTCAATGCACTTATTCCTCAGAAACATATATAGCTCCTCATGAGCCTGTTCTTCTCTCTCTTGCCATCACATGTTTGTCAAAGCTAATGTCTTGGGAAGAAATCATGCATACATACAGTATTAGGGATTAATTGTTTTTCCCCCAACCCACAGGGGCTGTTCCTTAATTAATTAAACTCCGATATGCAAAAAGCTTTACTCCCTGTGACGCAAAGCAAAATGATCACTAGGCATGTACTTGTAGGGAAATACTCACTTAGTATCAGCTACATGTTTACAGGACACAGTCAGAGGGCTTCTCTTGCCCCTCGGGTCTGGTGCAAGAGAGGGGGGTTCGAGGTAGTATAGGCCAGGGCAGCTGCGTGCTTGAACCTGCCAAGGACTGTGCTTCCCAGGCTTGCTCAGTGCCATTAAATGGGTCATTGAACAGCTAAATGGAGTCATTATAACGAGTAATTAAAAGAATAGCACCCAAGACTCTGCAACTCTTCTCTGCCTGCCTCTGGGTTCCGCCGCCTTTGGGGTTTCGTAGACTCTTGCTGCACAGCAGCTGCTGTAGGCACTTTCACCGAAATGCAAATCACATCTTTCCCAGCTAATTAAACCGCATTATCAAGGCTTTTGCATTATTGAAATTCTGACTAGGCATTAGATTTTCCATGGGAAACAAATTTGTTTTGTGAGTTGGACCTTTGAAAGCACTTGTTGGTTTCATTCTCTGAGGGAGCTTCCAGGACTAATTTGGTCACAATCATTTAATTTTGGTAAAGAAACAAGATTTTGCTTGGTCAGCATGTAGTAATACTGTATAAGCATGGGAGTAGTTCTAATCAGACTCAGAGCTAGACCGTTTTCATAATTCTATCTATTTTGAAAATGTAATAAAGAAAAATATGTCCAGTCCACAGCAGTGCAAGGTATACCTTCTGATTTTCTGTTGAGGTTGTTTTTACTCAAATCCTTTGCCAGATGAAAGTGATCTGAGCACAGATTATAACTGACATTCACATAAAATTACTGAGATGCCAATCATTGTGAAAAATATTAAAATATGCTGCACAAGGAGAGAAAGATAAGACAGTTTAACAACAATCTCAGATGTATATTGATAGTTTCACAATACAGTACATGTTTATGTCGTTTATACAGTGGTGTTTGAAAGTCTGTGAACCCTTTAGAATTTTCGATATTTCTGCATAAATATGACCTAAAACATCATCAGATTTTCACACAAGTCCTAAAAGTAGATAAAGAGAACCCAGTTAAACAAATGAGACAAAAATATTATACTTGGTCATTTATTTATTGAGGAAAATGATCCAATATTACATATCTGTGAGTGGCAAAAGTATGTGAACCTTTGCTTTCAGTATCTGGTGTGACCCCCTTGTGCCGCAGTAACTGCATATAAACGCTTCTGGTAACTGTTGATCAGTCCTGCACACCGGCTTGGAGGAATTTTAGCCCATTCCTCCATACAGAACAGCTTCAGCTCTGGGATGTTGGTGGGTTTCCTCACATGAACTGCTCGCTTCAGGTCCTTCCACAACATTTCGATTGGATTAAGGTCAGGGCTTTGACTTGGCCATTCCAAAACATTAACTTTATTCTTCTTTAACCATTCTTTGAATTCTTAGAATGACTTGTGTACTTGGGGTTGTTGTCTTGCAGCATGACCCACCTTCTCTTGAGATTCAGTTCATGGACATATGTCCTGACATTTTCCTTTAGAATTCGCTGGTATAATTCAGAATTCATTGTTCCATCAATGAGGACAAGCTGTCCTGGCCCAGAAGCAGCAAAACAGGCCCAAACCATGATCCTACCACCACCATGTTTCACAGATGGGATAAGGTTCTTATGCTGGAATGCAGTCTTTTCCTTTCTCCAAACACAACGCTTCTCATTTAAACCAAAAAGTTCTACTTTGGTCTCATCCATCCACAAAACATTTTTCCAATAGCCTTCTGGCTTGTCCACGTGATCTTTAGCAAACTGCAGATGAGCAGCAATGTTCTTTTTGGAGAGCAGTGGCTTTCTCCTTGCAACCCTGCCATGCACACCATTGTTGTTCAGTGTTCTCCTGATGGTGGACTCATGAACATTAACATTAGCCAATGTGAGAGAGGTCTTCAGTTGCTTAGAAGTTACCCTGTGGTCCTTTCTGACCTCGCTGACTATTACACGCCTTGCTCCTGGAGTGATCTTTGTTGGTCGACCACTCCTGGGGAGGGTAACAATGGTCTTGAATTTCCTCCATTTGTACACAATCTGTCTGACTGTGGATTGGTGGAGTCCAAACTCTTTAGAGATGGTTTTGTAACCTTTTCCAGCCTGATGAGCATCAACAGCACTTTTTCTGAGGTCCTCAGAAACCTCTTTTGTTCATGCCATAATACACTTCCACAAACATGTGTTGTGAAGATCAGACTTTGATAGATCCCTGTTCTTTAAATAAAACAGGGTGCCCACTCACACCTGATTGTCATCCCATTGATTGAAAACACCTGACTCTAATTTCACCTTCAAATTAACTGTTAATCCTAGAGGTTCACATACTTTTGCCACTCACAGATATGTAATATTGGATCATTTTCCTCAATAAATAAATGACCAACTATAATATTTTTGTCTCATTTGTTTAACTGGGTTCTCTTTATCTACTTTTAGGACTTGTGTGAAAATCTGATGATGTTTTAGGTCATATTTACGCAGAAATCTCGAAAATTCTAAAGGGTTCACAAACTTTCACGCACCACTGTAATTCCATAGTTTCACAAGAAAAAAAAAGAAGGAAAATATAGAAATTTAGGTAAAGTCCTACTGAGAAATAATTCTAAAACTCACTTCATAATTTACCATCTCAGCTACGCAGTTCAGTTCAGAGGAGTGAAAAGAGATAATATTTGCAGTATGGGTGGTGCAGCAAATTGTGTAGGGCTTAATTAGTTGGTCTTGCTTGCTGATCACAGCCAGAGCTTAGTCTGGTTAATTGGAGTATGGAGTATTCATTAGCATTAGATCAATGTCTGGGGAAAAAAAAAAAAGCTAATGCATCAGAGATGTTGTGTCACAACAGGAAACATTCAGAGGGCCAGCCATCATGAATCGGCCTTCATTGATCCTCTGTCACACACTGCGCTAAAGATGTTCGGGGTCAGCATGCAGACAAGCAGCATTCACATTTGGTGTGCAGGACTAGCGTGTGATTTGAGTAAATATGGAAAGGCATCTTGTTGAAGGGGATGAAAAGTTTTCAAGAGGAAATATAACAGGAATATACAGGTAACAAGAAATGCTTTAGAAATCTAAGAACTGTTAAAGAGGCACGGATCCTGAAAAGACCGTCGGGTTTGTGCATAAAAGCATAATAGTTTGGACTTATCGCATAGAATCTGAATATTTCTTTTGATTGAAACTACAAGAAAAAGAAAATATATTCATGAATAAACTATTCATTAATGCCTATACAATAAGAGCATTCTTGCTATTTATAGCTGTCACAGTAAATACACCATTTAATCAGGAAGGATTTAACAGTTTCACCATGAAAGTATTTTTTCTCATCAATTAACCAAAAGCTAGGTCAAGGGCAGATGAATAGACACATTGAAAGACCATTTGTCTTCTCTTTTCAAATCCGTGAGGAAGATAAACAAATCCAACCCACTGGGTTTTTGTGATTTTCCAGAGAGAGAGAGAGAGAGAGAGAGAGAGAGTTGATGATGATGGGGTGAGAGATGCATGTTCTCAACAGAGTGTTTAACCTGAGCAGCAGGGGTAAGTCCTGGTTGGCACAGCTCCATGCCCCTATCTGTAAGCACGGTGAGAAACTGGCCAGCTTGTTACTGGTTGAGCTCATTAATGCATACAGAAGTAGATTTGGCGTTCAGAGCAAGATTGAAAACCTTATATAACTACCATAATGACTGCATGGACAGTTTCAGTTAAACCATGTCTTCACTGAGCTGTCTCTCAGAGATGTTGTGTAAAATCTGGCAGTCAGAGCAAATCAGATCAAATCAGAGAGTCTCAGTCTTAAATCTCACAGGTCTTTCTTTTTCTAATATCCACTTTCTATGGAGCACTTTCTGTAAAGTAAATGAAAAACATGAATAACTTGTCGATTCATAGTGCTTTTATACTTCATTAAGTTTAATAATAATAATAATAATAATAATAACAAAAAAAAGCTCACTGAATGTACTTCCATGTGATTGAACTGAGTGACAGTACTGTGCAAAAGTCTTCGGCACCCTAATTATTTTTTTTTCATACAAACTTTGTTATAAATTTCTATTTTATAACTTCTACGTTATAAAGTCAGTCCAAAAACATTTTAGAGTCCAAACGTTCGTTTTCCAGCGCAAAATTAAATGTTACAGAAAAAAAAAAGTTTGTATCTGAGCAGCATATTCCATAAGAGAGCACTTTTCAGATTAAAAAAGAAAACATAATGAAGGCTGCTGGGTTTTGGTGCAAAATGAAGAAGCGAGTGTGACGGTCAAAGTGTCCAGAAGAACTGTGGCTGGTTCTGTAAGATGCTCAGTAAAACCTACAGATCATTTCCTTATAAAACTGCACTCACTGTACCTGAGACTACTATTGATGTTTTTAAAGCAAAGGGTCGTCTCACACCAAATATTGACTTTGTTTCATTTAATATGGCTTACTGCTGTTTATAGTATTGTTTTAATGTTGAAACATTTCATTTCATTATTTTTTTAAAGCCATTTTTGGTCGACAGCATTTCTTTACATGTGCCTAAGACTTTTGTGCAGTACTGTACACTAGCACAATTTGTTTTTATACATCCAACATGATTTGATAATGCATTTTCAAAGCCCTGAATAAACTACGCCACCTTCTTACAGTCAAACTAAAGTTGCTGGTGCAACATCTACATTATCACTGCACTTTTCTATCACACATGAATTAATTATGTTAATTTAATTTAATTCTATAGTTATATTTCCCATCAGTGCCAATGTCCTCATGAGATTTCATAATGTAATTAGTTCATACTGTGTAGAATGATCACGCTCATGCTACATAATTCAGTCTAGTATTTAGAAACTTGTTTCAATTAAGTTTTGTATAATATTGGAATCGGGCGGCACGGTGGTGTAGTGGTTAGCGCTGTCGCCTCACAGCAAGAAGGTCCTGGGTTCGAGCCCCGTGGCCGGCGAGGGCCTTTCTGTGTGGAGTTTGCATGTTCTCCCTGTGTCCGCGTGGGTTTCCTCCGGGTGCTCCGGTTTCCCCCACAGTCCAAAGACATGCAGGTTAGGTTAACTGGTGACTCTAAATTGACCGTAGGTGTGAATGTGAGTGTGAATGGTTGTCTGTGTCTATGTGTCAGCCCTGTGATGACCTGGCGACTTGTCCAGGGTGTACCCCGCCTTTCGCCCGTAGTCAGCTGGGATAGGCTCCAGCTTGCCTGCGACCCTGTAGAAGGATAAAGCGGCTAGAGATAATGAGATGAGATGAGAGATGAGATAATATTGGAATCAGGATGATAAAAATTAATATTTTTATGTAAACACTATGTTAAATTTTCTCTTAAATTTGACTGATCGCATAGTTGCCACATAGAAGTGTATAAGATAAGATAAGAAAATATATTAGTTTATTGATCCCCGTGAGGGGAAATTCAGGTGTTGCAGCAGCTCAAGTATAGAGTAAAATATAGATAAATGTCGATTAACCAAAATAATAATAATAATAATAATAATAGAATAAAATAGAAGAGAATAAAAATAGAACTAAATAAGGACAATTGCTCACAAAAGACAGCAACAAACAATAAGAATTGGTAGTGTCACTATATCCACTAGTGGTGTGCATAAACTAGGGGTGTAGAGCCATATAAAGTGACAGAATTAAATGAAAATTCAGCATATCGTGTCTTATGCTTTTGTCACACTGTCTCATATCTTGCCATGTAAGCGGCGTGTGGGTCAAATGCCAAGAAATGAGGCGTATTTTGTCCAAAATCAAAGTCCTGTGATATACACAGTGTATGTGTGGCGTTCCTGTGGTGTATCTGGGGTTTGTATGGGGTTCAAGGGACATAAAGTTATGGCGTGCTGAGACATATGCGTGGCATATGATATGTTGCCATGGCATAACCATTTCGTTGGTATGGTGTTTTGTTCTTACGTGTGACGTTGCTCCTGCATACCTGTGGCGTATCTGCAGTGTTCACAGGTGAGTATAAAAGGGGGTCGCACGCTGCTTTCATTATCATTCATCACAGTCAAGAAAGCATCATGCCAGCGAAGAAGTCAGGACCCAAGAAGAGCAAGGGAAGAGGGAAGACATCAGCCACATCCACCCAGCCAGCCTCAACGCCACCTTCATCAGACACATCAACTAAAGCGTTCTCATGGTGTAATAGGTGTTCGAGCAATGTTCCCACTGCATCACTGCTGCGTAGCTTTTGTTTTTACGACGTACACATGACGATTGTGTGACGTATCAAAGCTGCTATGTATGTGCTACGGATTTTTAAGTGTGGACTTAAAAATACGCCACACCCTGGCGCACAAGAAGATCATGTTATGCATCCTGGAGTATTAGCTACGTAAGCTGGCGATGCTGTGACATTCCTTTCTTACTGCCACGTATCATGATACGCCGTACACACGCAAGGCTGAAATGTCGATGTGTAACACAACCATTAGGAAGGTGCATGTTCTATTCACTATATTCTATTTAAAAAATATTGCCTGGCTTATTTCAGGGTATATCAGATCTATTCCATTCAGCTAGCATAATACTGAACGAGTTGAAGAGAAGGCCAATATCATGCTAGCTGAATGGAATCTATCTGATAAAAACCCAGCCAATATTATTATTATTACACATACACATTCCTTTCAGGTGTTCAAAATTTTATGGCGTTGCAAAGGTGAGGAATACAAAGACAAATGCATGATGCCTACAGTGAAACATGGTGGTGGCAGTGTCCTTATGTGGGGCTGCATGAGTGCTGCTGGTGTCGGGGAGCTGCATTTCACTGATGGCATCATGAATTCACAGATGTATTGCTCTGTACTGAAAGAGAAGATGCTACCATCACTCCGTGCCCTTGGTCGTCATGCACTTTTCCAACATGACTAAACACACATCTAAGGCCACTGTTGGATTTCTGAAGAAGAACAGGGTGAAAGTGATTCAGTGGCCAAGTATGTCTCCTGATCTGAACCCAATCGAACACCTATGGGGAATTCTGAAGAGACAAGTTGAGCATCACTCTCCATCCAGCATCCAGTCACTAAAAGAGATCACATAAGGACCCACATAAGGGCACTGCCACCACCATGTTTCACTGTAGGCACCATGCATTTTTCTTTGTATTCCTCATCTTTGCAACGCCATACAGTTTTGAAGCCATCAGTTCCAAAAACATTTATCTTGGTCTCATCACTCCAGAGTATAGAGTCCCAGTAGTCTTCATCTCTGTTAGCATGGGCCCTGGCAAACTCTAGGCGGGCTTTTTTGTGCCTGGGCTTTAGGAGAGGCTTCTTTCGTGGACAGCATCAATGCATGCCATTCCTCTGCAGTGTACGCCGTATTGTGTCACGGGAAATAGTCACCCCAGTTTGGCTTTCTACTTCTTTAGATAACTGCAGTGAACTTGCATGCCGATTTTCTTCAACCCTTCTCATCAGAAGATGAGAGGTGTTAATTTCCGTGGACGACCTGGAACTGCAACCATCTCTGTGAGATGGTTGCAGTTCCATCTTTCTTAAATGTTTGTACCACTTTTGCTACACTATTCTGACTGATAAGTAAAGCTTTGCTGATCTTCTTGTAGCCTTCACCTTTGAGGTGTAAAGAAATTATTTTCTTTGGGGAATTCTGAAGAGACAAGTTGAGCATCACTCTCCATCCAGCATCCAGTCACTAAAAGAGGTCATTGTTGAAGAATGGAAAAAGATTGATGTTGCAAAATGTCGCCCACTTGTTCATTCCATGCCTAGAAGACTTGGTGCTGTCATTAAAAATCATGGAGGCCATACAAAGTATTAGATGTAGTAGTTTTTGTTGTGGGGTATACTAATTTTTGCACCACCCTAATTTGAGTAAAACTGAAAAAAAAAAAATGTGTAATCTAAGTTGTATTATTAACCTTACTTTCACGTTATAAGTTAAACAGATGTTATATTAAACTTTGTCTTGTCAACATTTTGGAAATTGTTTGTGTTCATTGAGATATTGTTTAACTCTTTACCCCTTAAAGCAGTTGCTACAGCCACCCTTGTATATGTATATACTGTTCACCCTTAGAACATATTTACAAGGAAAAAAGTCTATAGACAAGGTTTTAGACAAGGCGTTATATGTCGTCATTATGGGATATACGTACATGGGGTCGTCATATGTCGTCATTAAGGGGTAAAGAGTTGAAATGTTACTTTTCAAAGGGGGTGTACTCATTTACGTTGAGCACTGTAAGTGTTTCATCATAGGATGAATGTGATCATTCAGTATAAGTTTGTATTGATTTGGAGTGACCTTTTCCTCTGGGACCAGCAAGTGCCAGCAAATTAGTATACAGTATAACAGAGCCATGGATTTTTTTTTTGCCCTTTAATGTTGTTTGTCACTTGTCTATAGGGAAGAATTTTAATATTTACCAAAGTAAAATAGGACGGATTTGGTAAGTTATAGGTATCTTGCAAGTTCCTACCTGCTGGCAGTCTTTTGACTTTAAGGCCTTTTCTGTGCCGGCTGCTTGCCCACATCTGTCTTCAAGTCTCGCTGCCTGCATTCTGTCTCAAACTAGCTGATGCAACTTGGGGCAACTGCATACAGATGAGATGCAGCTTTTGGTTCTAACTGAAAGAGGAGATTGCATCTAAAAGTTTGTAATTACTTCAGTAATGAAAGCATATAAATGAAACCATGTCAGTGGTCTGGATGTCAGTCACTGCATATTGTAAATACCAGTGTTTTACTGTCTCAAAGTTTCCAATTAAATTTTCAGTGCTTCAGAGAGAATTTAATGGTTTATTGACTCATTTTAAACAAATGAAAAATATGTTATCTGAACATGTTGTGCTCTTATCTTTAATATTTCCTTCAGATGATGGCTGTGCAAATAATAATGCATGCTCATTTTATAAGTGTAACCTGAATTTTACGTACATGAGGCACGTGACATCAGCTCATAACAACCTTTCCACTGTCTCGATACAATATACACTGATCAGCCATAATATTAAAACCACTGACAGGTAAAATGAATTACACCAGTCAAGGGGTGGGATATATTAAGCAGCAAGAAAACAGTCCGTTCTTGAAGTTGATGTGTTGGAAGCAGGAAAAATGGGCAAGCAGAAGGATCTGACTGACTTTGACAAGGGCCAAATTGTGATGGCTAGATGACTGGGTCTGAGCATCTCCAAAATGTCATGTCTGCTGAAAAAGTTAATGCTGGCTAAAATAGAAAGGTGTCAGCATTAACTTTTCCAGCAGTTTGTGCTACAGTAGCTTTTCTGTGGGATTGAACCCTGTAGACTAACCTTCGTGCCCCATGCGAATCAAGGAGCCTTTGACACCCATGACCCTGTCGCCGGTTCACCAGTTGTCCTTCCTTGGACCACTTTTGGTAGATACTAACCTCTGTATACCAGGAACACCCCACAAGATGTACCATTTTGGAGATGCTCAGACCCAGTCATCTAGCCATCACAATTTGGCCCTTGTCAAAGTCGCTCAGATCCTTACGCCTGTCCATTTTTCCTGCTTCCAACACATCAGCTTCAAGAACTGACTGTTCTCTTGCTGTCTAATACTAATATATCCCACCCCTTGACGGATGTTACTGTAATGAGATAATCATTATTATTCACTTCACCTCTCAGTGGTCATAACGTTATGGCTGATCGGTGTATATTGGATAAGCATATATTTATTTACTTTTTTAGCAAAAACATACAACATCTGAACTCCCAAATAGATTTTATATGTTGCAGCTGAGTCTTTAGATGCAAAGAAATAGGCATAATGAAATGGCACGAAAATGTGTTGAAGGAAAGGTGTTCAAATAATAATATTTGAGATCCAGAAGAGGCTGAAAACAACCTGAGATTGTGCAAAAGCATAATATGAAGAATAGTAAACTCTAAAGGACCCAGGACCAGGTCCAGGCTTCAATCCCTCTCTCTTGGAACCACATAGTGCTTGATATTCATTTCTCTGCAATAAGTCAACATTTCACAGGAGTTCCTGGATGATGATAATAATAATAATAATAATAATAATAATAATAATAATAATAATAGTTCCTAGTATGCTTTAAATAAGTTATTAAGTCATCTGGAATTCTGGTGTGTCTGTTTCATTTGGTTCTTGTCTTACACCATCTCACATCCCTACCACAAATGACAAGCGAGAGGAACATTGTTACAGCAGAACAACAGCATTACAGCATTACAGCAGTGCCGAGATTAGAGCATGCTTAGAGCCTGGCATCAGGTAACTAGGTTACTAGGCTAATATTTTATGTAAGCCAGGGAACAGAATCCGGTATAGACTCATAACTCTTAATCCTCACTAGTTTCAGACTGCGCAAAGTAATTTCTTTACAACCGAAGAACAGCAATACAAATACCCACACAGACATTATTGGAATCTAGTCTTTTTGAATTGAAGTTCACGCCACATCTCAACTCTGATTTTTTTTTTTAAGCATACTGGGCTTGAGGTCTTCCTGAGCAAACTGCACATTTCTAGAGCAACAATATTTGTGAATAGAAATATGTGAAAATCCCTTTTCTCTCACATGTCCACGTACAATGCCTTTTTAAATTATTTATTCAAAGAATTTATAAACCTCTGATGACCCTTGTCAGATCTTTTTTAGGATTATTACTCACTAATACAAGAAGGGCACTCGGAGAGCTCAGACTTCTGCCAAGGACAATCGTTGCAAATCTGCAACTACCGTACAACCACTTTATGTCTGGATATATTTCCAAAACTATTCGAATTATATGCCTACATGTGTATCCCACAGGAAAACTGGTGCCTATGAATGTGGATTGGCTAGGAATATGGAGTCGTCATATTTCTACACTGGCTATGTTTTGTCACTATTGAACTTTCCTGCCATCTATTGGATTTTAAGGTTTATGGCATTGTTGAGCGCAGACTTCCACCAAGGCTAAATGCCATATCTCACAACGTTAGCAAAAGGGAAAACAAATTTGTGGATCTGCCCTGTGACTCGGATCCACTCCAAAATTTATTGGTTTCTTCCTTGGCCCATGCTTCACCTTTCCACCAAGTTTCATGGAAATTTGATAAGCAGGTTTTACACAAACCTGCTTAGAGTAAACAGGCGAACAAACTACACCAAAAATATAAGCTGTTTAGCAGAGGTAATAATCCATCCACAATCAAGCCAAGCAGCAAAAATTTCCTTCTATGTAACTCCAATGCTTTTTAATACAATGACATTGAAAGAGATTTGGCAAATATAATACAAATTTCATTCCACATCCACTTAGTGTGAAAGTATTGAGCCATGACTGAAAAAGATGGGTAGTGTTATTCTTGTGTTAATAAGATTAATGTATTAATCTCAGAATTACAAATTTGGTTCTTATAATTGTGACTTTATTTTGTGTCAAAGATGATGAACCAATACAGGCTATCTGGATGACTAGATCGAAATGGCTTTCTGTTTATATCTGCAGTGCCTCCAGAAAGTATTCATCCCCTAGTGATTATTTCTCTTTTTGCTGTGTTGCAACAACAAACTGATAAATGAGAGAATATTAGAATGAGATTTCTGTCTTCTCCTCTTGAAGTGACTCTCTACAGAAATAAAATTAAAAAAACTATTTAGATGCCCACTTTAAAAAAAAAAGAAGCTTCAACAGCAATTGATAAGTATTCACCCCTGAGTCAATACTTTGTGCATTGCCCTTTTGCAGCAATTATAGGTTTGAGTTTTCTCAGATACGACTCTATGATTTTGGCATTTTATTAAATTCCTCAACACAGAGTTTCTCCAACTCTCTCAAATTAGATAGAGAACACTAGCAGACAGCAATTTTCAGTTCATGCCACAAATTTTCATTCAAATTTATCTCATTCATTATCTCAAGCCGCTTTATCCTTCTACAGGGTCGCAGGCAAGCTGGAGCCTATCCCAGCTGACTACGGGCGAAAGGCGGGGTACACCCTGGACAAGTCGCCAGGTCATCACAGGGCTGACACATAGACACAGACACAGACAACCATTCACACTCACATTCACACCTACGGTCAATTTAGAGTCACCAGTTAGCCTAACCTGCATGTCTTTGGACTGTGGGGGAAACCGGAGCACCCGGAGGAAACCCACGCGGACACGGGGAGAACATGCAAACTCCGCACAGAAAGGCCCTCGCCGGCCCCGGGGCTCGAACCCAGGACCTTCTTGCTGTGAGGCGACAGCGCTAACCACTACACCACCGTGCCGCCCCATTCAAATTTATATCTAAGCTTTTCAGAACACAAGCCTTCTTTTTCCCAACCCTTCCTTTGGTAACATGCCCTGTGCTTAGGCTCGGTGTTCTGTTGGGATGTAAATTTACGTCCGAGATACAAATAGCTTGTTGACCAAAACAGGTTCTTCTCAACTATTTCCTTGTATTTGGTTCCATCCATGTTGCCTTTGCTGGCAACAAGCTTTCCAGTTCCTCCAACCCCAGAGCATGATGCTACCACCACCAGGCTTGATGTTACTTCAGTGTTGTGCTCTGTTTGCTCTGTGCCAAACATAATGCTTTGCTTTTAGACCAAGTGACTCAAAATGTTTCTTTTTTTTCCTTCTTTCCCAAGCTCTTGGATGTTTTTCACAAGCCTTCTGGCAAACTCAAGGCATGCCTTTATGTTAGCCTTTTTCAGAAGTTTCTTCCTTCTGGATATTCTCCCACAGAGACCAGTTCTGTGAAGAGCTTTTGATATTGTTGAGGTCTGTACAGGCTCTCCTATTTCAGCCAGTGATCTCTGTAACCCCTTCGGTGTTGTAGCTGGACTCCATAACACTTCTCTGAAAACTGACCTGCTTTCCAAAGCACTAAGGTTTGGTTTGATCTTGGTTTATGGTTTAGATGGTGCCAAATTTTTTCTTTCCACTTCACTGTAATGAATTTCACAGTGCTCCTTGAAAGGTGCAAAGCTTTGCTGATCATTTTATAAACTTTCCTATCTTTTTTTCCTCATAACAAATGAATCTAGAAGCTTCACTAGTGGTTCCTTGGTCCTTATGACACAGCAGGACTGATATAATCTCCCATTTTAGCTGTGAGACCTCCCAAAGTTTGATATTCATTGTGCAAGCATACAATTGGACACTAGGGGTAATTGAAATTAACACAGGCATACCTTGTTTGACATATTTGTATTACAAGTGCTCAAGAAAATTAAATAATACTTGTAATTTAGACTGTTAAAATAAAAAAAAAAGCAGAGGGGGGTTAATGATTATGAATGAAACATTTTTTTAAATTATCTTTTTAAAAATTTTAAAGAATTCTGAAGACATTTACACATCCTCATCCTCACAGTTTTATGTTGCAATACAGCAAAAAGTTAAATATTCATGAAAGGGTGAATACTTTCTGGAGGCACTGTACTATACAATTGCAAAAAAAAGTTTTCGTTTTTAGTAGATGCTGCAGAATTGTACATAAAGTTGACGACTCAAGGCAAGTTGGTATCATCCATCCATAAAGAGCAGTGTGTGGGTGGGTACCCCTTCTTGTAGGATCTGGACTCCTAGAATAGCAATGCAATAATGCAAATCTTTTTTCTGCTGTGCCACACATACCTCTTTAATTGAAATCTTGTACTAAATTTGCTGTATTATGGCAATTCAAGCTAGATAATGTATCTGTTTTCTGTTTATTACCAGTTTACTAATAATCACTATTCAGCTTTTAACATAGAGAATATTATCCCATATGATGAACGTGCATATATGCATCATATACTGTATGAAGACACCCTTCCCTGAAGCAATTACCCGTAGGTGAAGGGTAAAATTTATGGTGTGTGAAGCAGTCAGCCTCTTATTTCTCTTTCTCCTCCAGAGTTACTCAGAGAACCTGAGCCTTCAGCTGTGTTCCCTGTCCCTAGTGCCTGTCAAACATATGAGCTACAGCCCTTATACACTAAGGGTCCGTCGAACATTATTGCCCCCCTTTCTGTGCACAGCAATTTCTCATATGAAGCTCCATGAAACAAGAGACTATCAAGGCCACACACTGGGAAACTTTTTCAAGGATTGCAAAGCCTTACTTTCTTCATGAACAGGTAAATTAATTTACACTGAGGAGCTAATGTTTTTTTCTTAGGATTGCCACATTGATTTAATACCACCATTTCCATGTCCAGCTGAGGAGTGGTGTCTCTCATGCCACCAGGACCATTAGCACTCCGACACAATCTTCTTATCTACACGGGGCATGAAAAAGAGGCACGGCACGCCGTATCAGCTTAAAGTAATTGTTCATTTCTAATGACTTATATTTAGAGAGTGAGCTGCTGCATTCAGTGAAAGTGAGGAAGATTAATAAAAGCCAATTGGTGGGAGCTGTGGAGGCTTATCAGCCCACATGTAATTTCCACTTTCCGGAAAGCGTCGGAATCTATCAGGGACACGTCTGCTCAGTGTAGCACACCATTGTTGTTGTTGTTGTTGTTGTTGTTTTTTGCATGAACTGTACACAAATCAGATAAGATCACCAGTTTATAGATATATTTTTATTCTTTACATATTTGCAAAGCTTAATCCACTCCATCTTCCTCAAGTCTGGACGTCTGGATGTGCACAATCTTTCATGCAAATTCAGACATCTCTGAGGCAGGGGAAGGGTCTTATTACCAGTTAGGAGGTGTGTATTTACAGAGGTCACATAAGCACATCAGTGACCTTATGATTTATTTGAAGTACTTTCATCACCAGCAGTAAAGCAAAACTTAGGTACCCTTTATTTAGTGCAGTCCTTTAAACATAGCATTGACTGAAAATGGAATGAGAGATGATTCCAGGTTCATCAACAAGCTGAGTCTAGTGATTCAGTTAGTTCAGTCAGATTTGGGGAAAAAAATTATATATCAGGGCGGCACGGTGGTGTAGTGGTTAGCGCTGTCGCCTCACAGCAAGAAGGTCCTGGGTTCGAGCCAGGGGCCGGCGAGGGCCTTTCTGTGTGGAGTTTGCATGTTCTCCCCGTGTCCGCGTGGGTTTCCTCTGGGTGCTCCGGTTTCCCCCACAGTCCAAAGACATGCAGGTTAGGTTAACTGGTGACTCTAAATTGAGCGTAGGTGTGAATGTGAGTGTGAATGGTTGTCTGTGTCTATGTGTCAGCCCTGTGATGACCTGGCGACTTGTCCAGGGTGTACCCCACCTTTCGCCCGTAGTCAGCTGGGATAGGCTCCAGCTTGCCTGCGACCCTGTAGAAGGATAAAGCGGCTAGAGATAATGAGATGAGATGAATTATATATCACCTCGTCTCCTCTAGCCGCTTTATCCTGTTCTGCAGGGTCGCAGGCAAGCTGGAGCCGATCCCAGCTGACTACAGGCGAAAGGCAGGTTACAGCCTGTACAAGTCACCAGGTCATCACAGGGCTGACACATAGACACAGACAACCATTCACACTCACACCTACGGTCAATTTAGAGTCACCAGTTAACCTAACCTGCATGTCTTTGGACTGTAGGGGAAACCCGGACCTAAGATTCGAACCCGGACCTTCTTGCTGTGAGGCGACAGTGCTAACCACTACACCACCGTGCCGCCTATACTGTGTGTGTATATATATATATATATATATATATATAAACCCTGATTCCAAAAAAGTTGAGACAAAGTACAAATTGTAAATAAAAACGGAATGCAATAATTTACAAATCTCAAAAACTGATATCGTATTCACAGTAGAACATAGACAACATATCAAATGTCGAAAGTGAGACATTTTGAAATTTCATGCCAAATATTGGCTCATTTGAAATTTCATGACAACAACACATCTCAAAACAGTTGGGACAGGGGCAATAAGAGGCAGGAAAAGTTAAAGGTACAAAAAAGGAACAGCTGGAGGACCAAATTGCAACTCATTAGGTCAATTGGCAATAGGTCATTAACATGACTGGGTATCAAAAGAGCATCTTGGAGTGGCAGCGGCTCTCAGAAGTAAAGATGGGAAGAGGATCACCAATCCCCCTAATTCTGCGCTGACAAATAGTGGAGCAATATCAGAAAGGAGTTCAACAGTGTAAAATTGCAAAGAGTTTGAACATACTGTATCATCATCTACAGTGCATAATATCATCAAAAGATTCAGAGAATCTGGAAGAATCTCTGTGCGTAAGGGTCAAGGCCGGAAAACCATACTGGGTGCCCGTGATCTTCGGGCCCTTAGACGGCACTGCATCACATACAGGCATGCTTCTGTATTGGAAATCACAAAATGGGCTCAGGAATATTTCCAGAGAACATTATCTGTGAACACAATTCACCGTGACATCCGCCGTTGCCAGCTAAAACTCTATAGTTCAAAGAAGAAGCCGTACCTAAACATGATCCAGAAGCGCAGACATCTTCTCTGGGCCAAGGCTCATTTAAAATGGACTGTGGCAAAGTGGAAAACTGTTCTGTGGTCAGACGGATCAAAATTTGAAGTTCTTTATGGAAATCAGGGACGCCGTGTCATTCGGACTAAAGAGGAGAAGGACGACCCAAGTTGTTATCAGCGCTCAGTTCAGAAGCCTGCATCTCTGATGGTATGGGGTTGCATTAGTGCGTGTGGCATGGGCAGCTTACACATCTGGAAAGACACCATCAATGCTGAAAGGTATATCCAGGTTCTAGAGCAACATATGCTCCCATCCAGACGACGTCTCTTTCAGGGAAGACCTTGCATTTTCCAACATGACAATGCCAAACCACATACTGCATCAATTACAGCATCATGGCTGCGTAGAAGAAGGGTCCGGGTACTGAACTGGCCAGCCTGCAGTCCAGATCTTTCACCCATAGAAAACATTTGGCGCATCATAAAACGGAAGATACGACAAAAAAGACCTAAGACAGTTGAGCAACTAGAATCCTACATTAGACAAGAATGGGTTAACATTCCTATCCCTAAACTTGAGCAACTTGTCTCCTCAGTCCCCAGACGTTTACAGACTGTTGTAAAGAGAAAAGGGGATGTCTCACAGTGGCCTTGTCCCACCTTTTTTGAGATGTGTTTTTGTCATGAAATTTAAAATCACCTAATTTTTCTCTTTAAATGATACATTTTCTCAGTTTAAACATTTGATATGTCATCTATGTTCTATTCTGAATAAAATATGGAATTTTGAAACTTCCACATTATTGCATTCCGTTTTTATTTACAATTTGTACTTTGTCCCAACTTTTTTGGAATCGGGGTTGTGTGTATATATATATATATATATATATATATATATATATATATATATATATATATATATATATTTAGCCCTGTGATGACCTGGCGACTTGTCCAGGGTGTACCCCGCCTTTCGCCCGTAGTCAGCTGGTATAAGCTCCAGCTTGCCTGCAACCCTGTAGAACAGGATAAAGCGGCTAGAGATAATGAGATGAGATGAGATATATTTATTTATTTCAGTTAAATTCCAGAAAAAGCATCTTTTATAACATCTATACCCACACATCAGTGAATACAACAGGCCAAGGTGTGGCATTTAATTAAATGGATTACTTCTTCCCCTTCATATACTGTAAGTTATTAGAATCTTACACTTAAAGCTACTTAAAACCTCTGCTTTGCATTTAATTAATACAGCACCCAGGAGCTTGCTTTATATAGGACAAACCTGTAGTCCAGAAGTGTTTTGAAGGCACCGGTATTTCCATCTCGACTCCTAATTAAGGTAATGAATTCAGCTATGCTGTAGTTGTTTGAGTTGCTTAAGCATGCAACTTAAAAACACTGTTCCTGGAGTTTATTAATTTTCATGCGCAACGCATTTGTGAAAATAACAAATGACATCTTTATATATCAGTCAGCTTTCATTCAGCCTACACTCGAATTAATGACATGCATGGGTACAGGTGGGAGTTGCCTTTAGAGCCCCCTGCATCCGTGTGTCTGTCCTCAGTTCCCCAGCAACAGCCATTTCTCAAATTGTGTGTACAATGTGTCATGATGACTGCTGGAGGCATGGCTGAGCACACACTCCAATGTTCTGTGACCAGCGCTAATGATAATGTTGGTGAACTATCACCATGCTAATGGTCTGAATGCACTGTGACAACATTTACCTTCAGCCACTTATTGTTGCTCCCTTTCTCCTGCCTGACGAGATGGATGAAGGCCTCCTCTGTAACCTTGTGTGAGGACCAACCGTTATTAAAAAAGAAAGGTCATGTGCTTGGTTTCTACTCTACAGTAGGAACAGTTGAGTTGTTCTGAGCCGGTTGATGAAAGATTCATGCATGCAAAGAACCAAGAGTGAGAAAGGCAATAATATAAGATAAGAAAAATATCATTTGATGAATGTGAATTTTATAGACCGTCACTATAAAATTTGAGAAAGCAGATGTAGCTTGGCTTCCATTTTGGGCCAGCATAAGCAAGATCCCATCTCATCTCATCTCATTATCTCTAGCCGCTTTATCCTTCTACAGGGTCGCAGGCAAGCTGGAGCCTATCCCAGCTGACTACGGGCGAAAGGCGGGGTACACCCTGGACAAGTCGCCAGGTCATCACAGGGCTGACACATAGACACAGACAACCATTCACACTCACATTCACACCTACGGTCAATTTAGAGTCACCAGTTAACCTAACCTGCATGTCTTTGGACTGTGGGGGAAACCGGAGCACCCGGAGGAAACCCACGCGGACACGGGGAGAACATGCAAACTCCACACAGAAAGGCCCTCGCCAGCCCCGGGGCTCGAACCCAGGACCTTCTTGCTGTGAGGCGACAGCGCTAACCACTACACCACCGTGCTGCCCTCTCTTTCGGTTTCATTTCTTTAAATTAATTTATACTTCATGTTTTACTGGATTAATCAAGATTGAACTTTATTTCCTCTAGAAGCTTTGAATTTGGGCGAGTCTAACTCTTAAAGCTGTAGATCGGGTAATGGGTTATAGCAACACACACACACCATAATGGGACTTTGGATCGTTTCTGTTTATTGTTACAGTTAAAGTTTGAGTTTTATTGAAAAATTATAAATCATTAAAGTGTAATGATTTTCATAACTATACCTGCTTTCTGATAAACTTTGTTAATCACTTTCCTTTCATTGAACGAGTGAATACATAGTAATAAAAAGGTTATGGTCAGGACAAGTGAAACATCTTGCTACTTGTCTGACTGGACGAGTGGATTAAAAAGTTAACGTCGAGCTCTGTATGTGCTGTTACCAAAACTGATAACTGCCTGATACTGATCTCATTACCAACATCCCATACCAGATGATATTATATGCAATAATCTTAGTGTACATTGTCACACAAATTAACCATGTGACACAAAAAAAGATCACAATCTGGACATATTTCAAGATTACTGATCAAAAAAAGCAGCTGTTCTCTGTGAAAATATCAAGAGCAGGTACTATAACCTCTCTACAGTACAACTAACCTGAAAGAAAAAAAAAACATCTTAAACATAAAATTCAGCATGAGGACTTTAGAGGCACACAGCAGCAAACAGTGATGCAAGTTAAGCAAGAACTTCAGACAACACATGGTGAGTGAAAACTGTGAAAAAGTATTTACCCTGAATGCCATTCTTGATGTTGCTGATAAAGGATTGTGATGTAATGAAGATGATGAAACATACTTTACTTACACCTGTTGAGAAGTGCTTTCTCTGCTTTTCTTCACTGCAAACCTGATCCAGGTATCTGAAATGCACGAAGTTTAAAGAACGAGTTTAATAGTCTAAGCGCACGAACACATGCATATGCACTTTTAATGACAGTGCGAAATGAAAAAATGTTCATCAAACTGACATCCCTGATGAATAATAAAAGCCAGATTTTGTGCTTTTTGGATTTTATATAAAACCATAATCTATATGGATATGCAACCTGTAGCTACATTATGATCATCATTTTAAAGCAAAATGATAAAACTAAATAAATTCAGTGCTGTCTCACGGCATGTTTTCGGTGAATGGTATTGTAATTACAGCTGATAGATCATGAAGCAAAGAACAATTTAATAATGTCATACTGACTTAAAAAGTCCACACAATGAAGAGAGTTCAGGAGCAAGCGAGAACAAAGTGATGCTCTTGGGTTTGGGGGACTGTGCGTCCAGTCTACTGTATTAGCACCCTCTTCAGGATTGTTTGGCAAATACTGTACCAATTTCAGTAATTAGTAAATGAAAGATAGATGTGTTGATCGGCTTGGCAGAGAAGGAGCTTGGATTTCAGTGGGGGATTTGGTAACTCTTGAGCTAGGCTTATTCTTTTCGTTATTGACCAGAGAAGAGTTAATACAGTACCTCTTTAAAAAAAAAAAGCATATTTTCAAAATTGATGACTGAATGCTAGAGTTGCAAACCAGATTAAAATTGAAGTGCACTGATGCTGTTTCACTTGCCAGGAGCTCACATGAAAATGAAGGAGAAATACTCCTGGTGTCAGGATCAGTATCAGCAAGTACAAAAATAAACTCATGTTCTTGATCTGAAAGCCCCATCCATCCATTATCTGTAGCCACTTATCCTGTGCAGGGTTGCAGGAAAGCTGCAGCCTATCCCAGCTGACTACGGGCGAGAGGTGGGGTACGCCCTGGACAAGTGGCCAGATCATTGCAGGGCTGACACATAGAGACAAACAACCATTCACACTCACATTCACACCTACGGTCAATTTAGAGTCACCAGTTAACCTAACCTGCATGTCTTTGGACTGTGGGGGAAACCGGAGCACCCGGAGGAAACCCACACGGACACGGGGAGAACATGCAAACTCCACACAGAAAGGCCCTCATTGACCACGGGGCTCGAACCCAGGACCTTCTTGCTGTGAGGCGACAGTGCTAACCACTACACCACTGTGCCACCCTTGGTCTGAAAGCAAAGTGGTATAATTGATACAAATTAAATATGTTTCCCAGTTTTTGGAAAAAAATGCACATATACATTCACTGGCCACTTTATTAGGAACACTCATCGACCTGCTGTTTGATGCAGTTCTCTAATCAGCCGATCCCTTGACAGCAGCACAATGCATAAAATCATGCAGATACATATCAAGAGCTTCAGTTAATGTTCACTTCAAACATCAGAATGGGAAAAATTGTGATCTCAAAGTGTGACTTTCACTGTGGCATGGGTGTTGGTTTGACCCGGATGGACTGGTTTGAGTATTTCAGAAACTGCTGATCTCCTGGGGTTTTCACACACAACAGTCTCTAGAGTTTACACAGAATGGTGCGAAATACAAAAAACGCATTCAGTAAGCAGTAGTTCTGTGGGTGGAAACACCTTTTTGATAAAAGAGGTCAGAGGAAAATGGCCAGATTGGTTTGAGCTGCCAGGAAGGATATAGTCTGATCTCGTTATCTCTAGCCGCTTTATCCTGTTCTACAGGGTCGCAGGCAAGCTGGAGCCTATCCCAGCTGACTACGGGCGAAAGGCGGGGTACACCCTGGACAAGTCGCCAGGTCATCACAGGGCTGACACATATGCCGCTTTTCCACTACCAACGCGGCTGAGTTGGGCTGAGCCGTGCCGTGCTGAGTTGGGCTGAGTCGAGCTGAGCGGGGCTGTTGGAGTTGCATTTCGACTACAACCGCGCTGAACCGTGCTGGCTGGAAGTGGGTGGACACATTGGGTGGAGTTAGCGAAAGTGGGTGGACGTCACGTGATGTCGTTAAGCAGCGCAAACAGTGACATCAGTGACCTTTTAAGCGGTAGTCTTACGACCCGAATAGTAAACAATAAACATGGGGGACATGGAGTCATTAGTGTTGCTGGTCTTGGTTCTGTGGCTTGTTGTCACCGACAACGCCAACAGATACTGGCAAGAGCGTATAGATGAGGCGAGGCGCATAAGGCTTCAGAAATTCTCGTAATTCGTAATTATTCTTCTTCCGGGTTTACGGTGTTTACAGATCCCAGCATGCTCGCGGGGCGTGTGTGGGCATGTGAGGACACTCCTCCTCACCAATCAGTGCACAGGGGAGTGTCTGCTCACGCCCCCAGCCTCACTTGGCTCGGTTTGGCTCGCTTCAGTCCCACTCCAAAACGGTGCGAGTTTTAGGGGCTAAGCAGGGCTGAAGCGAGCTGAGTCGTGCTGTTCTTTGGTAGTCGAAACGCGAGCTGTGTCGGGCTGAAGCGAGCTGAAGTGAGCTGAAAAAGGGTAGTGGAAAAGGGCCAATAGACACAGACAACCATTCACACTCACATTCACACCTACGGTCAATTTAGAGTCACCAGTTAACCTAACCTGCATGTCTTTGGACTGTGGGGGAAACCGGAGTACCCAGAGGAAAGCCACGCGGACATGGGGAGAACATGCAAACTCCGCACAGAAAGGCCCTCGCCAGCCACGGGGCTCGAACGTGGACCTTCTTGCTGTGAGGCGACAGCGCTAACCACTACACCACCGTGCCGCCCCAGGAAGGATATAGTAACTTATATAATCACTCTTTACAACCATGTTGAGCAGAAAAGCATCTCAGCATGCAGCAGCAGAAGACCACATTGGGTTCCATTCCTGCAGCCAAGAACAGGAATCTTAAAATCAAGAACAAGTTCCTATGAAAGTAGCCAGTGAGTGTATACTGTCTGCTGTGTACAAATTAAGTACAAAGCATACAAGACAGATTAAGCAGACTTAAAAGTGCAGCACAATCATTAAAGCGGCAACTAACTTCCTTAGCACACATTACCCTGTGGTCTAAGAGCAATCAATGTTCATTTTAAAAGTAATGAGGATTTTGCAACAGTCGGTGATTATGAATAATATTCATCCATGTACTAGGGACTGTTTTTTGTCTAGTGTTACAGTGGTGCTTGAAAGTTTGTGAACCCTTTAGAATTTTCTACATTTCTGCATAAATATGACCTAAAACGTCATCACATTTTCACACAAGTCCTAAAAGTAGATAAAGAGAACCCAGCTAAACAAATGAGACAAAAATATTATGCTTGGTCATTTATTTATTGAGGAAAATGATCCAATATTACATAACTGTGAGTGGCAAAAGTATGTGAACCTTTGCTTTTGGTATCTGGTGTGACCCCCTTGTGCAGCAATAACTGCAACTAAACGCTTCCGGTAACTGTTGATCAGTCCTGCACACTGGCTTGGAGGAATTTTAGCCCATTCCTCCATACAGAACAGCTTCAACTCTGGGATGTTGGTGGGTTTCCTCACATGAACTGCTCGCTTCAGGTCCTTCCACAACATTTCGATTGGATTAAGGTCAGGACTTTGACTTGGCCATTCCAAAACATGAATTTTATTCTTCTTTAACCATTCTTTGGTAGAACGACTTGTGTGCTTAGGGTCGTTGTCTTGCTGCATGACCCACCTTCTCTTGAGATTCAGTTCATGGACAGATGTCCTGACATTTTCCTTTAGAATTCACTGGCATAATTCAGAATTCATTGTTCCATCAGTGATGGCAAGCCGTCCTGGCCTAGATGCAGCAAAACAGGCCCAAACCATGATACTACCACCACCATGTTTCACAGATGGGATAAGGTTCTTATGCTGGAATGCAGTGTTTTCCTTTCTCCAAACATAACACTTCTCATTTCAACCAAAAAGTTCTATTTTGGTCTCATCCGTCCACAAAACATTTTTCCAGTAGCCTTCTGGCTTGTCCACATGATCTTTAGCAAACTGCAGATGAGCAGCAATGTTCTTTTTGGAGAGCAGTGGTTTTCTCCTTGCAACCCTGTCATGCACACCATTGTTGTTCAGTGTTCTCCTGATGGTGGACTCATGAACATTAACATTAGCCAATCTGAGAGAGGCCTTCAGTTGCTTAGAAGTTACCCTGGGGTCCTTTGTGACCTTGCCAACTATTACATGCCTTGCTCTTGGAGTGATCTTTGTTGGTCGACTATTCCTGGGGAGGATAACAATGGTCTTGAATATCCTCCATTTGTACACAATCTGTCTGACTGTGGATTGGTGGAGTCCAAACTCTTTAGAGATGGTTTTGTAACCTTTTCCAGCCTGATGAGCATCAACAATGCTTTTTCTGAGGTCCTCAGAAATCTCCTTTGTTTGTGTCATGATACACTTCCACAAACACGTGTTGTGAAGATCAGACTTTGATAGATCCCTGTTCTTTAAATAAAACAGGGTGCCCACTCACACCTGATTGTCATCCCATTGATTGAAAACACCTGACTCTAATTTCACCTTCAAATTAACTGCTAATCCTAGAGGTTCACATACTTTTGCCACTCACAGATATGTAATAGTGGATCATTTTCCTCAATAAATAAATGACCAAGTATAATACTTTCGTCTCATTTGTTTAACTGGGTTCTCTTTATCTACTTTTAGTACTTGTGTGAAAATCTGATGTTTTAAGTCATATTTTTGCAGAAATATAGAAAATTCTAAAGGGTTCACAAACTTTCAAGCACCACTGTATATAATGATGCATCCTGCGCCATCAAACTATTGCTTATTCATGTAACAGGCTTTTTATGCACTCTTGAAAGAGAAAGAGAGCCAGGCTCAGTCACTGATCTGACCGATTGATTCTGTAATAGTGTCAGTCCTATCTGTGGTTTAGTTGCATGGATATTGATTGTCCAGGTTTAAAAAAAAAAATGTCTCAGGAGTATTTTTTTTCCAGACAGAAGCCATAATGGTAATAGCTATATGATGCACACTATGATGTCAGAGCTGAAATGACGGAGAGGTGTTATGTCAAGTGGGGAAAGTGCCATCTAGTGGCACTGTGGCTTTGCTCTTCCAGCAAGTTTGACAATCATGCATGGGTTTTCTTCTTTTCGGTCTTTGTGAACAGATTCACATGGTGAAAATGAAGATGGAGGATTTTCAGTTCTCTTTATGAAAAAAAAACATCAAGATGCAAGACTGTCAGGATTAGCATTCTATCAATATCCTTACACATTATTTAAAACATTGTTAGTTTGGATGTGCAGTGCTATGTGTGTGCATATAGTGATACTTTTCTGGCACATGGGGGGGCCTGAATTTAGTCAATCTTCAATGAGCCAAATTAGAGCAAAATTTATTTATAAGACCTACTTGAGACCATGATTTGGAAGCATGCCACATCTACTTGGAAGGGTTAGAAGAAATGAAGCTGATAGCCTGTGGTTGGGCTAATATAGTGTATTGCTTCAGAAGGGCAGCGGTGCCAAGTGTGATCAGGTGATGCCATCTGATATACTCTATGAGAGTTCCTTACTATCCCTGGGAAGTGGGAAGAGGCACTGCCTTTTTTCATATCGGAGTGATTTACAGACTTTCCTCCCAGGGACTGAAAAGCATCACTGAGATAAAACAAATCATGGAGAGACATTTGAACATCACATCACACTAGCTTCCCAGAACGGCCTCCATATCGTATCAATATCAACATTGCCCACAGGATTTTAAACTCTGCTGCTTGTTGAAAAAAAAAAAAGAAAGAAAAAACAACCTCCACATATAAAAGTCATGATTCCACCCAAAGGTTAAAATTTCTGACATTTAAAATGTTATCCATCTAATATGTACAGCTAGACCTTTTCTGTGGGTATCAAACCAAGCCCCTTAGGTAACTGATCAAGACAGATATCTACCTTCCCTTCTGACCACTACTTGTATTCATGTTCCATCACTCATATATAACAGAGACCCAGCAACATTTCTAAAGATCACAGATCAAGCTAAGTTTCAGTGTGTGTTTTTTTTTCTTTACATAGTCCTTTTTAAATGAACCAAACTCAGTTCTTTTAAAATGGACCAAAATGTGGACCAATGGAAAAGAAGACTCAGTTATCTTTGCATTCACATTGTAAGATTGTTTGAAAGAAGATCCAGTTCTCCTGTCGGTCCACTTCAGCTCTGATGGGGTGTTAGTCCTCTTTCTGTCCACACTATAGTTCCTCTGGAGCTCTCAGTCCTTTATCTTAGTATTTTTTAGTATCCCAGTGCAATAGCATGTGATCTGTCTCGAGCAAACTTAGAGAGCTAGAATATAATAGCAAAAGACAAAGTGACCCTAGAGCACTTTGTGTTCATAATGCACAGGTTAAATGAACCGCAACACGGACTTGAAGTGAACTGAAATGAGACCACCTCCTGAGGTGATTTCAGTTTGGCTCATTTCAGAGGGGTCTGAGTTTGTTTGGAGTGTTCACGCATGCATAAAAATTACTGACTAATCGCTTGGAGTTTGTTTTGAGGGCTGAAAGGGACCAAGTGTGAAAACCTGGGTCCATGGAATTGAACTGAAAACCATAACTCTCTCACGAGGTATGGTAAACAATTTTGGCTTGGTGTACCCATGGTTCATTGGTTTCCCTGAACAGGCAAAGTGCCTGTGGATGTAATGGTGTGAGCTTGGCTGGGGAGGAATGTGGGCTGTGGTCTCCTGAGGACGAATGGAGGCAGCAGAACAGCTGCACTCTTTGAAGGGGGTGATAGGGATAGAGAGGTTGTTTGGCTGACTCATTTCTCTGTTGGAGGATGGAACCTCAGGATGCCTGTAGGGGTATGAAATGGGTCCTGCTAGTAAAAATCTAACGAGAGCAATGTTGGCAGATGTTCCAGGACAGGAAACCATAATGACAATAACAGTAATAATACAGGACTACTTTCTGCACAATAAATAGACAAGTCAAGCCCTGTTTTAGATCTTGGAGCATTTTGTTGAATCTCAAGAGTGCATCAGATACCTGATGGGCTATTTGATCTTTAAACACAGTTTTCTTCTAGATTGTCTTGCGAAAGCAAGCCCACAAATTCAACAGCAGCAATAAAGATGCAAATGATGTTTTGAGCATGGCAGAAAAAGTTCACCTGCACTGTATGTCATACTGTTTCCTTTATTAAGCAACTGACTGCCAAAAAGCCTAGCATGATAATATACAGCCAGACACATGATATTTTTCTTTACCTGTCTGCAGCTGGTCTGTTTTCTCCTTGACTATACTGTATATTATGATAAACAAACAATACGTCCCATGCTGTTCTCATCTTCCTCAACCACCCCTGCTCATAACCTTCAGTACTCACACCTTCCTTTCTCCTATTCTGTGCCCTCAGGAATATACCATGTCAAATGATTTCATCTCAAAAAAGGGAGGAAAAACAATCTTATTTCCCAAACTGTCCATCTGGCAAGACAGCTCGCAATGTTTATATTCACATTCAACCAATTCACTGCTTCTGTCTGCTCTCTGCAGTTTCCATCACCATGGACAGATCACATGTGGGCTGTGGAGGTGGGGGGTTGGAAATTTTCTTGCAAGCCCAATGTCCTCACTGCCACGGCGTTCTCTGCATGATTGATTCCGTTTCTCCTTCCAACATCCACTCACCAAGCCTTCGCTTCACTCCTTTCCTCTCAGCTACCATTTGCTATTCATATTGTATTTTCCATGCATGGAAGACATGAATTTAAGAGAAACAGATTACACATAACACAGAAGGGCTTGATGTCTGCTCAGCTCCTGTCTTTCTAATGGACCCATCTTTGTCACGTCAAGTCAAGTTTATTTTTATAGCGCTTTTAACAATAGACACTGTCGCAAAGCAGCTTTACAGAATTTTAATGACTTTAAACATGAGCTGTGCAGTGCAGAAAATGGAAATACAGTATGAACAAAGGATAGATAAGCAAAGCTTTTTGTAGACATCTAAAAGATGATGTGTAAAGCAGAGATTATAAAATGACAAGTTTTAAAATCATGTGGGATTTTTTTAAAAGGGCAAAGTATTAAATACTGTTCGAGATGGACACTCACCGGCCACTTTAATAGGAACTTGTACTTGATTCTAAGATCCCTGTTCTTGGCTGCAGGAGTGGAACCCAATTTGGTCTTCTGCTGTTGCATGCTGAGATGCTTTTCTGCTCACCACGGTTGTAAAGAGTGATTATATGAGTTGTATCCTTCCTGGCAGCTCGAATCAATCTGGGGTGAGTTTCCCAAAAGCATCATAGCACAAAAATCATCGTTAAATGATAGAGCAAGCATCACAATGAACACTCTCTCACCTAGTTAAGATGCTCTTAGCGTTAAGAGGCTTTTGGGATACCCAGCCTCATTTTCCTCTGACCTCTCTTATCAACAAGGTGTTTCCACCCACAGAACTGTCACTCACTGAATGTTTTTTTGTTTTTCGCACCATTCTGTGTAAACTCTAGAGACTGTTGTGTGTGAAAACCCCAGGAGATCAGCAGTTTCTGAAATACTCAAACCAGTCCATCTGGCTCAAACCAACACCCATGCCATAGTGAAAGTCACACTTTGAGATCACAATTTTTCCCATTCTGATGTTTGAAGTGAACATTAACTGAAGCTCTTGATTTGTATCTGCATGATTTGATGAATTGTGCTGCTGTCAAGGGATCAGCTGATTAGAAAACTGCATAAAAACAGCAGGTGCCTGTATGGGTGTTCCTAATAAAGTGGCCGGTGAATGTGGAACTACATATACAGTAGGTGATATGTTTCACACTGTAATTTTGGAAAAACAGCAAGGAGTTAGAACGCAGTTGAAGAGGAATTGGTACTGAAAGGTGCATCTCTATCTGGACCTTCAGTTTTCAACCAAGTAAAATGTGTCAAGCAGCTGTGGCTGTACTTGAAAGACTAATTTAATAGGCATTATTTAAATAAATTATTTAATTATATTATTACGACAGAGATGTACGACATTTTCTGCATTACACTTCTGGAGCTAAATATCAAATAGCATGCATTAGCCCATTATCAAATCAAATCAAATCAAATCAAATCAAGTTTATTTGTATAGCGCTTTTAACAATAAACATTGTCGCAAAGCAGCTTTACAGAATTTGAACGACTTAAAACATGAGCTAATTTTATCCCTAATCTATCCCCAATGAGCAAGCCTGTGGCGACGGTGGCAAGGAAAAACTCCCTCAGACGACATGAGGAAGAAACCTCGAGAGGAACCAGACTCAAAAGGGAACCCATCTCATTTGGGCAACAACAGACAGCCTGACTATAATATTAACAGTTTTAACAGGTATAACCCTCAACTGTCCTCATGGGGCCGTCCTTCACAGGAACGGTGCAATAAAACTCTGACCAGACACAGGGCACCAGGATGGATCAAGCAGGTCCAAGGGGCAGAAGAGGCCAGCATCTCAATCCCAGGATCAACATGTAACTCAGAGGGACAGATGGGGGGCGGGGGGAAGAGACAGAGAAAGAAAACACAGGTTGTTAGGTATGCCCTAAAAATGACAAGTATTAAATCTGTGTGGTAGGCTCGCAGAGACGAGAGTCTTTACATCAGGCATAACACACAACAATGGCATGTTAATATGGTAAAATATATCATGACCTGCTCTGGCTGGATGCTTGATTGGGTGATGGGAGCACACTCCTCAGCAATGATGAGATGCAGATGGGACCAATGATGAGATGCAGATGGGACCCTTAGGGCTGGCCAAGACAATTCAGTTACATTTCACCGGGTCTGGGATATGCGACAGAATGTCTGACGGCCGATTCCCTGCAGGCTACGATCGCCAGTCGAGGTCTCCACCCTCTCCACCAAAAGATTTCCTGTTGACTCCATGTAACTCAGAGGAACAGATTTGGGGTGGAGGGGAGGGAAAGAAAACACAGGTTGTTAGGTATGCCCAATGTCATCTGAATAAGTAGGAGCAGTATACATATTGCACCGAGTACAAGCAGGGACTCCGGCAACTAACTATGACAGCATAACTAAAAGGAGAGAGCCAGAAGGTAACACAGGCATGAGGGAGCCCCGGGACATAAAGCAGCCAGCCACTACACCGTCAACAAACTCGAGTGAGCAAGCGAGTGGGGACTGACAGCATCCATACATCCCAGTTTACCAAAACACTCTATGTCTGAGGACCCTCCAGATCTACTCCTTTACCTCATAAACACCATTAACAAAAGGCTTGACTAAACAGATATGTTTTCAGCCTAGACTTAAATGCTGAGACTGTGTCTGATTTCCAAACATTACTTGGAAGGCTGTTCCATAACTGTGGGGCTTTGTAAGAAAAGGCTCTGCCCCCTGATGTAGCCTTCACTATACGAGGTACCAGCAGATAGCCTGCACCTTTTGATCTAAGTAGGCGTGGCGGGTCATAGAGGAGCAGAAGTTCACTCAGGTACTGTGGTGCGAGACCATTTAGTGCTTTAAAGGTCAATAGTAGTATTTTATAATCAATACGAAATTTGATTGGGAGCCAATGCAGTGTGGATAAGACAGGCGTGATGTGGTCATATTTTCTAGTTCTAGTAAGGACTCTTGCTGCTGCATTTTGAACTAACTGGAGCTTGTTTATGCACTTATTGGAACATCCAGACAGTAAGGCATTACAATAATCCAACCTGGAGGTAACGAAAGCATGGACTAGTTTTTCTGCATCATGCAATGACATTAAATTTCTTATCTTTGCAATATTTCTGAGATGAAAGAAAGCTATCCGGGTGATGTTATCAATGTGAGTTTCGAATGAAAGACTGGGGTCAATAATCACTCCGAGGTCTTTTACTGCTGCACGTGAAGAAACAGAAAGGCCATCCAGAGTTACTGTGTAATCAGAAAACTTACTTCTAGCTGTATGTGGTCCTAGCACAAGTACTTCAGTCTTGTCAGAGTTAAGCAGAAGGAAATTAATAAGCATCCAGTGTCTAATGTCCTTAACACATTCCTCAATTCTATTAAGCTGGTGTCTCTCATCAGGTTTTGCAGAGACATACAACTGTGTGTCATCAGCATAACAGTGGAAACTAATACAATGTTTACGAATAATATCACCCAGAGGTAACATATATAGAGAAAAAAGCAGTGGACCCAAGACAGAACCTTGTGGAACACCAAACTTTACCTCGGTACGTCTAGAAATATCACCATTTATATCAACATACTGATAACGATCAGTTAGATAAGACCTGAGCCAGGAGAGGGCCATTCCCTTAACTCCCACAACATTTTCTAGTCTATCCAGAAGAATGGAATGATCAATGGTATCAAATGCTGCACTAAGGTCAAGCAACACAAGTAGCGAGACACAGCCCTGATCAGACGCCAACAGTAGGTCATTTACTACTTTAACCAGTGCTGTCTCTGTGCTATGATGAGGTCTAAATCCTGACTGATACATTTCATGGATGTTATTCCTATGTAAATATGAGCATAACTGCTGTGCCACAGCTTTTTCAAGGATCTTGGAGATAAAGGGGAGGTTTGATATTGGCCGATAATTGGACAGCTGACAGGGATCAAGGTCAGGTTTTTTAATCAGGGGTTTGATAACTGCAAGTTTAAAGGATTTGGATACATAGCCAATCATAAGAGAAGAATTATAGCCCAGTAGAGTCCAAAAAACGGTCTAATATTGTTTTGAAAAATTGAACATTTATTATTTTCTGCTGAGTGGTGCCTGTTGTTATAAACACATCCTTATTTTCAACCATGTTTAATGAAAAGCAGGAGATGAGAGAGTGTCTGTGAGTTATAAAGTATTCTATGACTAAGGGAATGTGTGTGTTAATATGTGTGAGGTGTTGAGATGTTTCATTTGGTGAGGTGCGGAGGTCTAGCCCAAACAATATTTGCTCTGTGGGAATTTGGCTCCAGGTCAAATCAAATTGATGACCCGTGGTGTAGAGTGAATTATTTCGATAGAAGAATCACAGCTGTGAAAAATAGCTTGGAGCTCAAAGTATCATTTTGGTTGTGCCTTGAATATAAACATTGCAAAAATATGGGTGGGACAGGACGGTGCTGGGGGGTACAAACCAAACAATGCAGCATGCAAATGATCAGTACACTGGATTATTTGATGGGAGATGAAAGGAAACAGCTTGAGAGAGAGAGAGAGAGAGAGAGAGAGAGAGAGAGAGAGAGAGAGAGAGCACATAATCGAGCATTCAACCCCAACATTTA
Organism: Neoarius graeffei; assembly: GCF_027579695.1. Lineage (NCBI taxonomy): Eukaryota > Metazoa > Chordata > Actinopteri > Siluriformes > Ariidae > Neoarius > Neoarius graeffei. The sequence continues at coordinate 47,116,716 of NC_083584.1, read as the reverse complement.
ACCATCAAGTGATCACACCAGAGGAATTGGTTAATGCTCTCTATCAGTTGTTTCAGTGCGAAGAATCTATTATAATATGAATCAATGACCAACGAGTAACATTTTGTTGAAGAGCATTTCTCACACTTTCTCATATACATTAGTCATTTCACAATGAATGTCCTGGCCACATAATTATAATCTTCGTTTTCTCATCTCTCCAAAAAGAAGTGTTCAAATGATTAGTTTAATTGGGTGCTTAGCAAGAAGATTATGAGAACAGCCAAGAACACAGGATGGAACGTTCTCATTTGAGTTTTTCCTATATTTCAGTGACCAAAATTAGAAAGTTTTTTTGTGCCTTTGCTTATTACACTCACTAGCCACTTTATTAGGAACACCCATACATCCACCTACTGTTTGATGCAGTTCTCTAATCAGCCAATCCCTTGACAGCAGCACAATTCATCAAATCATGCAGATACAAATCAAGAGCTTCAGTTAATGTTCACTTCAAACATCAGAATGGGAAAAATTGTTATCTCAAAGTGTGACTTTCACTGTGGCATGGGTGTTGGTCTGAGCCAGATGGACTGGTTTGAGTATTTCAGAAACTGCTGATCTCCTGGGGTTTTCACACACAACAGTCTCTAGAGTTTACACAGAATGGTGCGGAAAACAACAACAACAACAACAACAAAACATTGAGTGAGCGACAGTTCTGTGGGTGGAAACACCTTGTTGGTAAGAGAGGTCAGAGGAAAATGGCCAGATTGATTTGAGCTGCCAGGAAGGATATAGTAACTCATAGCAACTCTTTACAACCGTGGTGAGCAGAAAAGCATCTCAGCATGCAACAGCAGAAGAACACATTGGGTTCCACTCCTGCAGCCAAGAACAGGAATCTTAGAATCAACAATAAGTTCCTATTAAAGGGCCCTGTGAGTGTATACAATATATTATAAGGAATTAAACTACCCTTATGATATTTAACCTTATAATATTTATCCCTGTAATGTTGGGGATTATTATCTAAAACATTACAGTCCCAGTAGCACAACGATTCATTTTTATTTTAAATGTAATTTATCCTTGTCATTATTCCCAGACACTGTTTCTGGAATTGAACTGATTTTGATTTGAGACTAATCCATGTTATGCTCAAGAGCCTTGCATGCAGGCTTTTTGTCCGTAGTCCATTGAAGGATTGCTCATGTATATGCTGAGGCTTTGTAGGAGGTTTCCATGGTGGCTGCACAATGCCCTTGTATTATTTTCTGCTGTGTCATGTTTGCGTAACTAGGAATCATTACGCAGGTGATTCAGTCAGTGCCCTTTACTGTACATTTAAGGTGAATGTCTGAATGTTGCTTTCTACTTTTAGTTTACTTTATATAAACTATGGCACAACCCAATCTCTTTCCATAATTCATAGACAATCCAGACATACTGTCAACTAGCAGGCTGGTGAAAGAGCTGCCACCTGTATATCACGTGGATTTGGGCATTCGGGATAGGGATTGGTGGTGTGTGTGTGTGTGTGTATACAGTGCCATGTCCTGAGTCAGCAGAAGAAGAGCCACCCACTGCCTCCCACCCCACCCCACCCCACCCTAGCTGCTCTTAAGAACTGACTGCTAGGTTGATGGACTGGAAAATTGCATTAAATTCTGCAGGTTTCTTTTGTGCCTATTTTGTGCTTACAAGTGCTGAATTGAATTAATGCAGCATTACAGACTGGCACCAGTCTGACTGGTGTTCAGGTTTATTGTACTTACTTGAAGGAATGATAATGAGTGCCAGAAGATAAATCAATTATATTTATAACTTCACTAATTATGTGTTGTTTCATTGTTTCAATGCAATACTGTATATATATCTGGTATAACAGTATATACATAAAATTTGATACATTATTTCCCCCTCCATGTTGCATATTATTATTATTATTATTATTATTATTATTATTATATACAGTACAGTGCAAAAGTCTTAGTTCTCTTTTTTTCATACAAACTTTGTTATAGATTACTATTTTCTGACTTCTACATTACGGAGTCAGTACAAAAACATTTTAGCGTCCAAACATTCGTTTTCCAGCACAAAATTAAATGTTACAGGGAAAAAAAAAGTTTGTATCTAAGCAGCATATTACATAAGAGGCCACTTTTCAGATGAAAAAAGAAAACATAATGAAGGCTGCTGGGTTTTGCTGCAAAATTAAAAAGCAAGTACGACAGTCAAAGTGTCCAGAAGAACTGTGGCTGGTTCTGTAAGATGCTCAATAAAACCTACAGCTCATTTCCTTATCAAACTGCACTCATTGTACCGGAGACTACTATTTTTTTTAAAGCAAAGAGTCGTCTCACACCAAATATTGACTTTGTTTCATTTATTATGGCTTACTACTGTTCATAGTATTTATTTATTTTTTTAATATTGAAACATTTCATCATTTTTAAGCCATTTTTGGTCAACAACATTTATTTATACGTGCCTAAGACTTTTGCACAGTACTGTGTGTGTTTTATATATATATATATATATATATATATATATATATATATATATATATATATATATATATATATATATATATATATGTATGTGTGTGTGTGTGTGTGTGTGTGTGTTATGTTGAGAAGAGTTTATGTTTGTTTTAGGATAGCCTGTGTGTACCAAGCTTTTTGTGGTCTTTTTAATGAGCATAATCCTCTCTAAGTGCTCTTAATCTCCTGAATAATTAATTGTCTGACATTTAACTTTTTGCTTCGTTAAATTGTTCTACTCCTGCTTTAAGACATTTTGAACCCATTTAGAAACACTTTGTTGAGGGAGAACAGTAATGCCTAATGAGAAAGCAATGAAGACATCTTTTGGTTTCCAAGTATTTATAAAGCCAAAATAAAATTGTACTAAATTTTATTTACCAAAATAAAATAAGTGTAGTTTCACAGGCATGGAGATAATGACGCATTCCTCAGAAACTGCCGAGCTTTATTTTTGGCATTGGTTTTAGATAGGTAAACATATTTAAATAAATAAACAAATAAATAAATAAGGACCAAAATATGTGTATGTAAGCACAAACAAGGTTCCAAAGGCATTAAAAATATTCAATCAATCAATCAGTTTCACAGGTATGTCACCACCACCAATATCATTTGACCTTGCTGTGATCTTGACTCTGTTTCATTGATCATTTGATCATTTTCAAAATCTAATCAGCTCTCCTGGTTACAATGATAATTATACGATGGTTATTAGGGCCACTGTAGGTAAAAAGAAAAGTATGGAGCTGAAGGAGAGGGTAAGAGTCTGAGAAAAAACTCGAATATTCTCTGAGACAACAATCTCATTCTTCCGAGCTGCAGTGCATTCTGAGAAATGCAGTCCAAAGTCTCTTCATACTTGATGCTTTTATACTGAAGAAAGACTACATTTCCTATCACTCTCAGCCCAGCCATTTCAAAGTAATAGCAATTTGGGCAGATGAGTAGAATCCAGACACTGAAAGTAATGGAAAATTGCTCCTGTACAATAATTATAGATTTATAAACAAGTAAAAAAAAAAAAGGACATGAATAAACAAATCTGTGCGGTTCATACATTTATCTTCTGTTCCATCCAGGAAGTGTAACTATCACATGCTTATTGGCTTCCAGGTAAGATGCAGTGCATTTTGGGAAACGTAATTGAAAACCTTTATTAGTTTATTCTTCTATAATGCACGATCGAGGGGGAACGACTGCATTTTGTATAACTCAGGACTCATATGTGGCGTCTGTGGTGTGATAATATTGAGGGAACCTTGCAAAGTGAAGCGATGTGGTTCCTTGACAAAAAGCAAACAAAAAAAACCCCCTATTATTTCATTTTTTTCTCGCATGTTTGTGACTTTTTAATTTCTGAGTTTTTTCTTGTAAATTTGTGACTTTATTATCTCAGTGAATATCCACGTTTTCGTTTTTGAGATATCGTGTTAATATCTCACACTCTCCGGTCCCCTTTCTTAAAAAGAGGGACCACCACCCCAGTCTGCCACTCCAGAGGCACTGTCTCCGACCGCCACGCGATGTTGCAGAGGCGTGTCAACCAAGACAGCCCCACAACATCCAGAGACTTGAGATACTCAGGGCGGATCTCATCCACCCCCGGTGCCTTGCCACCGAGGAGCTTGCAAACCACCTCAGTGACTTCGGCTTGGGTAATGGACGAGTCCACCTCTGAGTCATCAGCCTCAGTCTCCTCAGTGGAAGACATGACGGTGGGATTGAGGAGATCCTCAAAGTATTCCTTCCACCGCCCAACAATGTCCCCAGTTGAGGTCAACAGCTCCCCACCCGCACTGTAAACAGTGTTGGCAGAGTACTGCTTTCCCCTCCTGAGGCGCCGGACGGTTTGCCAGAATTTCTTCAAGGCTGACCGATAGTCCTTCTCCATGGCCTCCCCGAACTCCTCCCAGTTCCGAGTTTTTGCCTCCGCAATTGCCCGAGCTGCAGCACGCCTGGCCTGCCGATACCCGTCAGCTGCCTCAGGAGTCCCGGAGGTCAACATGGCCCGATAGGACTCCTTCTTCAGCTTGACAGCATCCCTTACTTCCGGTGTCCACCACCGGGTTCGGGGATTGCCGCCACGACAGGCACCGGAGACCTTGCGGCCACAGCTCCGAACAGCTGCGTCCACAATGGAGGTAGAGAACATGGTCCACTCAGACTCAATGTCCCCCGCCTCCCTCAGAAGCTGGAAAAAGCTCTCCTGGAGGTGGGAGTTAAAGACCTCCCCAATAGAGTGCTCGGCCAGACGTTCCCAGCAGACCCTCACCATACGTTTGGGCCTGCCAGGTCTGTCCAGCTTCCTCCTCCGCCAGCGGATCCAACTCACCACCAGGTGGTGATCAGTTGACAGCTCAGCCCCTCTCTTTACCCGAGTGTCCAAGACATAGGGCTGGAGATCAGATGAAACGACTACAAAGTCGATCATCGACCTCCGACCTAAGGTGTCCTGGTGCCACGTGCACTTATGGACACCCCTATGCTCGAACATGGTGTTCGTTATGGACAAACCGTGACTAGCACAGAAGTCCAATAACAAAACACCACTCGGGTTCAGATCGGGGAGGCCGTTCCTCCCAACCACGCCCCTCCAGGTGTCACTGTCGTTGCCCACGTGAGCATTGAAGTCCCCCAGTAGCACAATGGAGTCCCCAGTCTGAGCACCCCTCAGTACCTCTCCCAGGGACTCGAAGAAATTCTGGCAAACCATCCAGCGCCTCAGGAGGGGGAAGCAGTACTCTGCCAACACTGTTTACAGTACGGGTGGGGAGCTGTTGACCTCGACTGGGGACATTGTCGGGTGGTGGAAGGAATACTTTGAGGATCTCCTCAATCCCACCGTCATGTCTTTCACTGAGGAGACTGAGGCTGATGACTCAGAGGTGGACTCGTCCATTACCCAAGCCGAAGTCACTGAGGTGGTTTGCAAGCTCCTCGGTGGCAAGGCACCGGGGGTGGATGAGATCCGCCCTGAGTATCTCAAGTCTCTGGATGTTGTGGGGCTGTCTTGGTTGACACGCCTCTGCAACATCGCGTGGTGGTCGGGGACAGTGCCTCTGGAGTGGCAGACTGGGGTGGTGGTCCCTCTTTTTAAGAAAGGGGACCGGAGAGTGTGCTCCAATTATAGGGGAATCACACTTCTCAGCCTCCCAGGGAAAGTTTACTCCAGGGTACTGGAGAGGAGAATTCGACCAATAGTCGAACCTCGGATCCAGGAGGAACAATGCGGTTTTCGTCCTGGTCGCGGAACACTGGACCAGCTCTATACCCTTCATAGGGTGCTCGAGGGTTCATGGGAGTTTGCCCAACCAGTCCACATGTGCTTTGTGGATCTGGAGAAGGCATTCGACCGTGTCCCCCGTGGTATTCTGTGGGGGGTGCTTTGGGAGTATGGGGTTTGGGGCTCTTTGCTAAGGGCTGTCCGGTCCCTGTACGAACGGAGCAGGAGTCTGGTTCGCATTGCTGGCAGTAAGTCAGACCTGTTCCCAGTGCATGTTGGACTCCGGTAGGGCTGCCCTTTGTCACCGGTTCTGTTCATAATTTTTATGGACAGAATTTCTAGGCGCAGCCAGGGGCTGGAAGGAATCCTGTTTGGGAACCACAGGATTTCATCTCTGCTTTTTGCGGATGATGTTGTCCTGTTGGCTTCTTCAAACCAGGACCTTCAGCATGCACTGGGGCGGTTTGCAGTCGAGTGTGAAGCGGCTGGGATGAGAATCAGCACCTCCAAGTCCGAGGCCATGGTTCTCGACCGGAAAAGGGTGGCTTGCCCTCTCCAGGTTGGTGGAGAAGTCCTGCCTCAAGTGGAGGAGTTTAAGTATCTCAGGATCTTGTTCACGAGTGAGGGAAGGATGGAGCGTGAGATCGACAGGCAGATCGGTGCAGCCTCCGCAGTGATGCGGTCGCTTTACCGGTCCGTCGTGGTGAAGAAGGAGCTGAGCCAAAAGGCGAAGCTCTCAATTTACCGGTCGATCTACGTTCCGACTCTCACCTATGGTCATGAGCTTTGGGTAATGACAGAAAGAACAAGATCGCGGATACAAGCGGCCGAAATGAGTTTCCTTCGCAGGGTGGCTGGGCGCTCCCTTAGAGATAGGGTGAGAAGCACAGTCACTCGGGAGGAGCTCGGAGTAGAGCTGCTGCTCCTCCATATCGAGAGGAATCAGCTGAGGTGGCTCGGGCATCTTTTTCGGATACCTCCTGGACGCCTCCCTGGGGAGGTGTTCCAGGCATGTCCCCCCGGGAGGAGGCCCCGGGGAAGACCCAGGACACGCTGGAGGGACTATGTCTCTCGGCTGGCCTGGGAACGCCTCGGTGTTCTTCCCGAGGAGCTGGCCGAGGTGTCTGGGGAAAGGGAAGTTTGGGCTTCCATGCTTAGACTGCTGCCTCCGCGACCCAGTCCTGGATAAGCGGAAGAAGACAACGAGCGTGTTAATATCTCAGAAGGACACACAGATGGACAGATGAACGGATTGATGGAAGGACAGACAAACAACCCAAAAATTCCTCAAGATATTCCTGAAGTACCTATATTCTTGTTTCCTTTCTGTTCCTGAACAGAAGTATGATTTATTCAAATCCCTTCATCACTCTAGCAATTTGCAGTTGACTTAAAAACCGAAATATCACATCATACTATTTTAAACTGATCATGTCGATGCACTCTTGAGCATCTCTCTGTTTCATTCCTGAATGAATCCTCTGGTGGGCGAGTGCATGACACCATCCATGACCACATCACTGAATTAATATGGCTTCCACAAGGTCACAGTGAAAAGTGCCACAGGGAAAGCGGTGAATGCTCCAGCCTCCATTTATATGTGGAGGCACTTGCAGTCCGTGAGGATATAAAAGGCTTTGTCTGATAAACAAATGAGTTTAAAGCACACTGAAGCAAGCACAATAGTTTTCACTTATCGCAGTGCTAAAGTTAGATAAAGATAATTAGTGTGCTATGCCCTGTGGCTGTCCGTGCTCTTGACTGAAAAGTCAAAGTAAAAACCCAGCCAGGGTGAAAAAAAAAAGTGTTTCTGATGTCATAAGCGAGTGAATCACTCCTCTGTGAAGAGATCCGACTTTTCGGTCTGCGCCTGTCTTATAATTAACCTAGCGCAAAGTGCTAATACTATCCAAAAATGAAACACCTTTCCCACTGCTTTCTAATTCTCTTACTCCAGGTGAATTCAAGGAGTTTCTGATGCAACGTGCTCCATTTTCCCCAGGAGTGTTCGCTTCATTACAACTCAATTGTTCTAACACCTGTGGATTCTCTGTCTCTGAAGGATAGAATCAGAGACAATCATTTCTTACGCCACACGCACACACACACACACACACACACACACACACACACACACACACACACGTACGCACGAGATTCCAAATGGTTTCTGATGGATGGAGAAGACATCAAAATGGAAGTGAATGGATCAGCTTCAGTTGAGGCTATGGGGAGTGATGGGGGATTATAGTAAAAGACGAGACAGCTGATGGAGGGAATTTGGTACAGTGTATATTTTGTAATCGGTGAGATGGGTGAGAGAGCGTGAGAGAGAGGGAGAGAGAGGTCTGGAAAAAATCACAAAGCACATACAGCAGATGGAAGGAGATAAAGGAAGACACCAATATACTTGTTTCATTCTCTTTTTTGGGGTGGGAAGACAATTATATTTTCAATTTCATCTAGCTGGGTTAGAAGAGTTTCTGGTTTGAGAACAAGTTTTCATTAGGACAGCCCCAGAGGCTTGGGCAGCATGGAAATGTTTGGCTTGCTTCTGTTTCAGTACAGGCTAAAATGGATTGGCTGCTGTCAAAAGTCACAAGGCTTGTGGGACAAAAACCATCCATATTCTTCTTCACCCATCCAGTGTGTTCTGGGTTGGGTCCCTTTCCTAGGATTTCTTGGCTAAGTAAGTACAGCCAGCTAGCCACTCCTCTGCTGCACTGATTTTGGTCATGGACAATTCAGAGTAGCCAATTAATCTAACTGCATGTCTTTGGACTGTGGAAGAAACCCACACAGACACGGGGAGAACATGCAAACTCCACACAGAAAGGCCCCCGTCAGCCGCTGGGCTCAAACCCAGAACCTTCTTGTTGTGAGGTGACAGTGCTAACCACTACACCACTGTGCCACCCTACATACATACATAAGTAAACAAACCAACCAACAAGGATCAAAATAAGTGTATGTAAACATAAACAAGGTTCCAAAGGCATTAAATTATTCAATCAATCAATTAGTTCCACCAGTATGTCTCCACCAACAACAACATTTGGCCTTGCTGTGATCTTGACCCTGTGTCATTGATCACTGACCCTGTTTCATTGCGCATTGGGGAAGCCATGGCCTAATGGTTAGAGAAGCAGCTTTGGGACCAAAAGGTTGCCAAATCAAGTCCCTGGACCAGTAGGAATGGCTGAAGTGCTCTTGAGTAAAGTACCTAACCCCCAACTGCTCCCCAGGCTGCTCTGGGTACATTGTACATCGCTCTGGCTAAGAGCATCTGCTAAATGCCTGTTATGTAATGTGATCATTTTCAAAATATAATCAGTTCTCTTGGTTACAATGATAATTATATGATGGCTCTTAGGACCACTGTAGGTAAAAAGAAAAGTAAGGAGCTGAGGGAGGGGGTAAGATTCTGAAAAAAAAGAATTTTTGAAATTAAAAGTCAGAAATATACAAGAGAAAACTCAAATATTCGGGGGCGGCACGGTGGTGTAGTGGTTAGCGCTGTCGCCTCACAGCAAGAAGGTCCAGGTTTGAGCCCCGTGGCCGGCGAGGGCCTTTCTGTGCGGAGTTTGTATGTTCTCCCCGTGTCCGCGTGGGTTTCCTCTGGGTGCTCCGGTTTCCCCCACAGTCCAAAGACATGCAGGTTAGGTTAACTGGTGACTCTAAATTGACCGTAGGTGTGAGTGTGAATGGTTGTCTGTGTCTATGTGTCAGCCCTGTGATGACCTGGCGACTTGTCCAGGGTGTACCCCGCCTTTCGCCCGTAGTCAGCTGGGATAGGCTCCAGCTTGCCTGCGACCCTGTAGAACAGGATAAAGCGGCTAGAGATGATGAGATGAGACTCAAATATTCTTGGCGACAATAATCTCATTCTTCTGAGCTGCAGTGCATTCTGGGAAATGTAGTCTAAAGTCACTTAGTACTTTATTCTTTTATACTGAGGAAAGACTGTATTTCTTATAACTCTCAGCTCAGCTGTTTCAAAGTAAGAGATTTGGACAGATGAGAAGAATCCACACACTGAAAGTAAAGGAAAGTACTGCTCCTGCACAATAATTATAAATTTATAATCCTTTCCTGGTGCAACAGCACTATCCTTCTGAAACAGCAGTTCACCTTCCTCAGCATACTTCTGGGTCACGTCATTACATATCAAAACCAGCCTGAAATCCAATATTTAACATCCATTCACACACTTTTCACTGGATGGCTCTATTTGAAGATATGTTTATGCTTGTTCCCTATCCTACTGCGAACTCTTTCACACTTGCACAGAACGTAGGCAGAGAACACGCCGGAATGTGAAATCGCTCCTACCTAGAGTGGAGTGAGGAGGTCATGCTGTTGTATAGAGAACGTGTTGTTATGACAACGATTCTTCAGCAGACAGTATTCCAGTGACATGCACATGCTCGTGTTTGCTAGAGTCTGTGCTGGCAGTGAGTGCAAATGCAAGATTCAAGATGTTCTCAAAAAGTCACTCGCATTTTGTCAGTATATTGTCCATAACACTGTATAGTATCCCTGTGTGTCTGTGATGCACTGTGTACATCTTTCTGCTATCAGAAATGAACCCATTATCGATCCCAATACCTCAGATACAGAGATATTCATCACAATGAACAGTTCATCATTAGATAAAAAAATAAATTAAATTAAAAAATCAGAAAGGTTGAAGTGAGCGCTTGTAAAAAGGAAAAAAAAAAACAACAACCCCACCATACATATTACATTACAAGTCTCAAAGTACTCCTAGAATCATAGATATTAATAGCAACTCCTGATCTCACTACAGGTGGGTATTATAAACCTATCAATTAGCCTCTAACAACCTATGGCTACTTTCAAACACGTCATCATTATTTTTAGCTTGTCAGATAGACGCACTTCCCAGCTTCTTTCTGTTTCATTCATGAATCAGTTGTCTGGTGGGTTGGGAGTCCAGACATGCATTCTTCACTCTTGGAACTAAATATCTTTCCTATAGTTAGGAAATAAATCAATACAAAGACTTTAAGGTGAATAACTGAATAATTTATTTGACTTTAAGTGGTTAATGGGCATACAGTACTGTGCAAAAGTCTTAGGCACATGTAAAGAAATGCTGTAGACCAAAAATGGCTTAAAAATTATGAAATTAAATGCTTCAACATTAAAAAAAAACTATAAATAGCAGTAAGTCATAATAAATGAAACAAAGTCAATATTTGGTGTGAGACGACCCTTTGCTTTAAAAAAAAAAAAGTAGTCTCAGGTACAATGAGTGCAGTTACAGAACCAGCCACAGTTCTTCTGGACACTTTGACTGTCACACTTGCTTCTTAATTTTGCACCAAAACCCAGTAGCCTTCATTATGTTTTCTTTTTTCATCTGAAAAGTGCTCTCTTTACATAAAATTGGCTGGCGGTGAGTGGTATATATACACGACTCATTCAATATCATGCTAGCTGAATGGAATATATCTGATATACCATAAAAAAAAGGCAGCCAATATTATTATTATTGTTTGTATTATTATACATACACATTTGATGGAACAATTATACATTTTACAAAAAGTTAAGAACAACGGGGTTACTTACCAATATCCAATACGCTTGCTAGCACGGAAGTTTTATGTGTAATACATATCTTATGGCATTTTCAATTCACTGCAACAGTTTACTACAGGCACATGCAGAGCAGAAAACTCTCTCATTGGATATTTGCATCAGCTCCGATGTGTGACGTCATGTTGTCTTGACAACCATGCAATATCGTAAACCATATTGAACACTCATTCTCCATTGGGTAGAGTGACGTAATACATGTAGGATAAGCGATATAACAATATTGCATGCTATCAAACCAAATGAATGATACCCGCTATAAGGGAATAGAACACGTTTTTATTCCATTGAAGAAGTGTCCTCTATGTATAATAATATGTAATATGCTGCTCAGATACAAACTTTTTTTTTTCAGCAACAATTCATTTTGTGCTGGAAAATGACATTTGGAACTCTAAAATGTTTTTCTACTGACTCGATAATGCATAAATCATAAAATAGAAATCTATAACAAAGTTTGTATGAAAAAAAGAAATAGGGGGCCTAAGACTTTTGCACAGTACTGTATGTAACGATTATATTGGTGATGATGATTAAGTTGTACAGGAACAATGTTTGAGTTACAGTCACAGTAATGACACCAACCTCCCAACTATGGTTGTCATGGTTATCCTTGACAATTCCATGTCTTGGAATTAGAGGTCATAATCACCAGAATGCCAGAATCAGTTACCATGCACAACCCTGTCTGTAATCACCCTATCCATTCTCTGTATAGATATAACTTATTAGTCAGGATTCATCCTGACTGTCTAGTGCAATTCATTTCATGTTTATTCTGTGTTTTATTTTGTCCTTTTATCTCTGGATTGTCTTCACCTGCCCTATTCATCATGATCTTACTCATTTCCTCCTGTCTTTGAGCCATTTGGCTCTGTACATTTCTGTATTTTGCTGAATCTACCCTCTGCACCTGGATCCTTCAGCGCTGTTACACCTGTGAATCGCTCACATCTTTCAAGGAACTGATGTTTACTTCTGGGTTCCCTTTTACTTCACCTCTTTACTTTTTTTGATTTGTTTTTTCCTGCACTCTAAATATTTTTTCGGTCCAACTTTGTTGGAGGAGGTTGCGTTTTTGCCTCCATTTGTTTGTTTGTTCCCAACGTAACTCAAAAGTAGTGGATGGATTTTGATGACATTTGGAGGAAAGGTGAGCCATGGGCCAATGAATAATTGATTACAATTTGATACAAATTCGGATATGTATGTGGATCCAGGATCCAAATGTGTATATGGATCCAGGATTTATTTTGTCGTTTCCTAACGTAACTCAAAAAATAGCAAACAGATTTGGATGAAATTTGGTGTACAGCTTTAGTATTATCCTAGGTTCAAGTGATTCAATTTTGATGTTGATACTATGTGGTTTGGCAGAGATATGCTCTCCACCAAGTGCCCTTCTAGTTTTGTAGTATGATGGTGTAATGATGGTGGAACCACAACTTCCTGAAATTGTTTATTACAGAACTCAGAACAGAGCACTTTCATTAAACACAGTTTAGCTAAAACATCAAAAAATGAGTTAAATTTCTGCATTACTGTGTTACTTTGAGATTGCCTTTTTTTTTTTAACAAAAAAATGTTAATCGTTTTTAAGTGATATACTTTACCATTGTGATTTGTACAGAGCAAAAAGCACTACTTGCCCTTCAGTTTCAGGGCATTGCTAATTCAACAGATTGGAGTGCAGCATTCTAAAGAATTGAAGCAAAACCAAAGCTACAATTGATGATAAATGCTGACTTATAATCTTATAGGCTCAAAGGTTTAGATGTTTAGGTTTGGTTACGGTTATGGCTCTGGCATTAAGACCACAGACCAAAGGGACACAGAATAGAGTGTGCATTTTTTTTTTACACCTTTAGTCATTTGATGATTTGATGCACTTTTTCTCATATTAATTTCATGGAGCCAAGTATGGATTAGAGTACGGTGCCACTAGTCATCTCTCCTTTTCCACCTCAGTGCTCTTTATTTTAAGTTCCCCTGCAGCATCTCAAGGTGAAACTTTTCTTTTTTTTAACCAGGTACTGTAGCTGTTTAGATTTTACACATACCGCTATAAAGGAAGTGAGAATAATGTCTTACTGCTCATTGAGGCAGTTTGTTAGTAATTAGCCCCAAAGGATTGAAGTCTCTGGAGTTGGACTGAGTTGAGTTTAGTAAATGTCATCCTCACCAAGGCTATTGCATGGACATCGGTGGCATCAGTAACAGACGCGCTGACATTTAAGCCTTTTGGTTGGCCTACTATGGTGCAATTTAGAGCTGTTGATAATGTTCATAATGCATTTATTCTTTCTCAACAGTACTATAATGATACTTGTGTACAAACTACAACAAGTCTATAATACTGCAACACATTATTGACCATCTAATATACCTAAAAGTAATGGTTTAAAAATAAATGGCTCAAGACAATGTAGTAAGTGCTGAGTATTTGCAGCTTTGTGCTACTTGTTGGAGCTCAATGCTCCAGAGAGACAGACATGAAAGCCATGGGCCTGTCCCAGAGCACTGGGATTTCTGATCTCAGAGCCACACGAACCCATGGGCTTGAGCCATTCACCATGCACCCTCTGCCAAGCATATGGCTGCTTGCGTTCTTCCTCAGGCAATGTGGAAATGAAGTTCATTTTTGTTAGCTTGCCCAGTGCCTGCCACTGACAGTAGACTCTAAAAGATATGAATATGGATTGGTTTAAAAAATGGAGGATGCACTTGGAAAATGTGGTGTCAGGTATGAAAACCTGCTTTGGCACCAGTTTTCTAGTTTCGTATTGATTTCTCATCTATGTATAATGCAAGAATAAGTTGGAACAGTAGTTATCTGGTTATCTCTCCCTGAGGCTTTGTTCACTCCCTTGCAAAAAAAAAAAATGTACAAACTGTTGCTCTGTAATTTTACCCTCGAAACATGGATAGATTGTGCTGTTTGCGCACACACACACACACACACACACACACACACACACACACACACACACACACACACATTTAACGTTCATAAAATTATGACTAAATATGTCTTATTCATGAGCTGTGAAAATGTGCCTGTATGAAGTGTAAAGCCAATTTAAGTTCACTGAACACATTAATTGTTCCATTGTAAATGTTCAAAATGTCAGGGAAGAGTGTATGAAATGAGCAGCTGGTAACCCTGACTATAACATGATGATTAATTTAGAAACTAAGCATAACCAGCTACAATTTCGCGTGACAATGCCACACACACACACACACACACACACACACACACACACACACACACACACACACACACACACACACTAAAGTAATGAAAGCTGCACACTGGTACCTACTGCATTATTATACAACATTCTTTGGAGAGTTTACATTACAGCATCTCATAGTCATCTTTAGAAATTTCAAAATTCACTCAGAATTTTTTTTCCTCCGCTACGTTGCATCTGCCTTGTTCCTCAGGAGCCAAAGCACAGCACAACTCACGCACATGGACAATATGTGCAGTAAAATATACAGATGTCTAAATGAGACTCATGCAGAGACTCATTAGCTCACAAACTTACATTTGCAGAAGTGCTTACAACTCTAAATATATTTTAACTTGTAAAAATAGAACAATAATAATCATGAATAAAGAAATATATAAATAGCTGATTGGCAGATTCATCAAAATGCTGCAACTTGTCAACAGCCATCCTAGTGCGACTCTAAATTGTTCATCAGTGTGAATGTGAGTATGGATAGCTGTCTGTCTTTTTTTGCCCCGTGATAGATGGGCAACCTGTCCAGGGTGAACCCCACCTCTCACCCAGTGTTAGCTGGGATTGGCTCCAGCTCACAGTGACCTGCAATGAACAAGCGGTATAGACAATAAATGAATGAATGAATCTTTAAAGCCCTATACAGATTTACATTTTTTTTACATATAACCTTACCAGTACATCTACCTTAACCTTTTTCCTTGTACTAATTTCTTATATATATATATAATAAACACCATGTGATATACACACATCTTTTTGTCTCACTTCTTCTTCGTATATGTCCCGTTATCTCTTTACCTACATCAAGTTACTCTGAAAAGTCCTAAAAATGAAAAAAAGCACATTATGTACAACTGTACACATCACAAGGCAAGTCAGAAAAAAATGACCCCTTATCCCTGCACTATATTACTCCAGTTGGAGCCATAATTCCCTTGACCATATATTTCATCCCAATCATCAGTTTTGCTCGAGTGCAAATCAAAGTCCTAGACCTGTCCCCTGCTTCTGCTCAAGAGACCTCCCTCTATCCATGCCCCAAGAGACAGCCATCTGTGACATCAGGACTACAAATTTAACTTAGATGGATTTTGGATAGGGGGAAGCAGCAGAAAAAAGGCTCTGGATTAAATTATTCAGATCACTGTGGATGGTTAAAGGAATAGTTCAGACAAAAATCGACACCATTTTCTCATTTATCCCTGGTGTAGTTGCTCAACCAAGCCAGATTTTGATTGGCAGTCTGTCCAGGGTGTACCCCACCTTTTGCTCAATGTCAGATAGCATTGGTTCCAGCTCACCCAAGATATGTGATGGATAAGCAGTATAGAAAATGAATGAATGAATGAATGAATGAATGAATATGATGGTAGAACTACATTCACTGGCCATTTTTTTAAGTACACCCATCCACCTGCTGTTTTTATGCAGTTCTCTAATCATCCAATCCCTTGACAGCAGCACAATGCATCAAATCATGCAGATACAAATCAAGAGCTTCAGGTAATGTTCACAATGTTCAAACATCAGAATGGGAAAAACTGTGATCTCAAAGTGTGACTTTCACTGTGGCAGGGGTGTTGGTTTGAGCCAGATGGACTGGTTTGAGTATTTCAGAAACTGCTGATCTCCTGGGGTTTTCACACACAACAGTCTCTAGAGTTTACACAGAATGGTGCAAAAAACAAAAAAACATTGAGTGAGTGACAGTTCAGTGGTTGGAAACAAACACCTTGTTAACAAGAGAAGTCAGAGGAAAATTGCCAGATTGGTTCAAGCTGCCAGGAAGGATAGAGTAACTCATATAATCACTCTTTACAACCGTGGTGAGCAGAAAAGCATCTCAGCATGCAACAGCAGAAGAACACATTGGGTTCCACTCCTGCAGCCAAGAACAGGAATCTTAGAATCAACAACAAGTTGCTATTAAAGTGGCCAGTGAGTGTATATGCAAAGGGGAAAAAATCTGGCTTAAAGATGGATATTCCTTCTGTACAGCTATATAGTATGTCATATGCCAACAACTACAGAAGGAAATTGATTTATAATTACTTTACAACTTGTCACCTTGTTTGTGATGATTGAGGAATGGTGGACTCACTTTTGGGTTGAGGGGAAAACTAGAAATTTCATTTTCTCAAACTCTCACAGTCTAATCTTACAGTTTCTTTCCCAACCAATCAGAGGAAACCAATTGCCACGCCAGGTGTTCCAAATACTACACTGGTTTTCTTGCAAACTGGATAGCAAGTCTGAAAGGTTTGCACTTTCATGGCTGTTACTGGCTTGTGAACAAACTCTGTAGACATAAAAGAATGACGAAAGGCAACATAAAAAGAAGCAACATTTCCGTTCCCTTAACCAATTACACACTTTTCCACACCAGGCATAATGGCACAGCATCTTGTATTCCGGAAAGCAAATGTAGAAACAGATCTGTAATATAAAGAGAAAATTCACAAATTTCCTGTTAATGGAATTGCAGAGAGAAAATCTAATGCGTTCTATATTTAGCCCACATTCTTTCTTCTGCTTATGTGACTGCTCTGTGTCTGTGTCACTGCCCTGGCATTTTGCAGGTTATTGAAATTTAAGAAGAAATGAATGAGTAGGGGATTCCAATCTGATTTTAAAAGGGGATTGAAAGGTTTGGAAATACAGGACAAAGATAATACATGGTGGTACTGTCTAGGAAGCTCTGCCCTTTTCAGTTTTCAGTATCTGACACCGAGGAGATACAGCAATTTTTATAAACACCTGAACAACCCAAGTATTAGGTCATCTCCTCTTGTTTTTCCACATTCTAACCACAGCAGAAAGATCTTGCAGTAGAATTTATACTTTCTGTCTGAGTGGGCCTCGATGTGTGTGGTTTTTTTTTTTTTTTTTTTTTGTGTGTGTGTGTGTGTGTGTGTGTGTGTGTGTGTGAAACATATTGTTTTTTGTTTAAATCTGAGGGTAAGTACTTTAATCCCTCCATTTTTTCCAGCTCTCAGCCCAGCAAGAGACAATCTAATCCATGTGGCAGACTATATATAATGCTTGTCTAACATATAAATCTGTCAGTACATGGGAAGCGAGAAACCAGGCTTGAACCAGTCTTGTCTGCCTTATAGAGATTTAAGAACTGCAGGTATCAATGGACTTATAAAAGCATGCCATGCTGTATAATTCACTTCAAGATGACTTGTGTGAAATGTAAATCAAGCTCACAATGATAGCAAAGTGCTCTTTTTCTCTGTCTCACTCTGATTCTAGGCTAGATATAGCAGCAAGGTTATATGACACACTTATGGTGGGTCAGTTGAAGTCCAATTAGAATGGGCGCTGAGCCTTATCGAAATCACACTCATCAACAGTGAGAAAGTTAATTCTTCATAAATACAAAATTTAAGTATTTCAAGTTTCTCACCAATTTAAATTAAAGCTGCAAAGTTTTCTTTTTACCTCACCTGTGACGGAGTAAGCGGGGTGAGGTATTGTAATCAGTGTGGTTTGTTTGTTTGTGTGTCTGTCTGTTAACAATCTAGCGTCTAGATAGTTGCACCGACTGACTTAAAATTTTCAGGGCAGGTGGGCAATGGTCCATAGATTACTTGATTAAATTTTGGGGGTAATCAGGTCAAGGTGAAGGTCAAGGTCACTGGAAAGGTCAACCTTTCAGTCAAAATAACTATATTATTGCCGAAAGTATTTGGACACCCGTTCATTACACCTTTATTCCATCACACCTTCTTCAAACTGTTGACAGAAAGTTGGAAGAATGCAATTATCTAGAAAGTCTTTATATGCTGTAGCATTAAGATTTTCCTTCACTGGAACTAAGATGTGTTCTAGCATGACAATGCCCCTGTGCACAAATCGAGTTCCATGAACACATGGTTTGCCAAAGTTGGAGTGGAAGAACACAAGTGGCCTGCACAGTTCCCTGACCTCAACCCCACTAAACACCTTTGGAATGAACCAGGACCCCAACTGCATGCCATGCCTTCTCACCCAACATCAGAGTTTTAACTCAGTTACGCTTTTGTGGCTGAATGGACACAAATCCCCATAGCCACATTACAAAACCTTGTGGAGAGCTTTCCCAAAAAGAGTGGAGGCTGTTGGTATAGCAAAGATAGAACCAAGTCCATAATAATAATAATGCCCTGTTATGACCTGTCGACTTGTCCAGGGTGTACCCCGCCTTTCACCCGTAGTCAGCTGGGATAGGCTCCAGCTTGCCTGCGACCCTGTGGAACAGGATAAAGCGGCTAGAGATAATGAGATGAGGTGAGATGAGATAATAATAATTTCAATTTACAACCCCGATTCCAAAAAAGTTGGGACAAAGTACAAATTGTAAATAAAAATGGAATGCAATGATGTGGAAGTTTCAAAATTCCATCTTTTATTCAGAATAGAATATAGATGACATATCAAATGTTTAAACTGAGAAAATGTATCATTTAAAGAGAAAAATTAGGTGATTTTAAATTTCATGACAACAACACATCTCAAAAAAGTTGGGACAAGGCCATGTTTACCACTGTGAGACATCCCCTTTTCTCTTTACAACAGTCTGTAAACGTCTGGGGACTGAGGAGACAAGTTGCTCAAGTTTAGGGATAGGAATGTTAACCCATTCTTGTCTAATGTAGGATTCTAGTTGCTCAACTTATCTTAGGTCTTAGGTCTTCCGTTTTATGATGCGCCAAATGTTTTCTATGGGTGAAAGATCTGGACTGCAGGCTGGCCAGTTCAGTACCTGGACCCTTCTTCTACGCAGCCATGATGCTGTAATTGATGCAGTATGTGGTTTGGCATTTTCATGTTGGAAAATGCAAGGTCTTCCCTGAAAGAGACATCGTCTGGATGGGAGCATATGTTGCTCTAGAACCTGCATGTACTTTTCAGCATTGATGGTGTCTTTCCAGATGTGTAAGCTGCCCATGCCACACGCACTAATGCAACCCCATACCATCAGAGATGCAGGCTTCTGAACTGAGCGCTGATAACAACTTGGGTCGTCCTTCTCCTCTTTAGTCCGAATGACACGGCGTCCCTGATTTCCATAAAGAACTTCAAATTTTGATCCGTCTGACCACAGAACAGTTTTCCACTTTGCCACAGTCCATTTTAAATGAGCCTTGGCCCAGAGAAGACGTCTGCGCTTCTGGATCATGTTTAGATACGGCTTCTTCTTTGAACTATAGAGTTTAGCTGGCAACGGTGGATGGCACGGTGAATTGTGTTCACAGATAATGTTCTCTGGAAATATTCCTGAGCCCATTTTGTGATTTCCAATACAGAAGCATGCCTTTATGTGATGCAGTGCCGTCTAAGGGCCCGAAGATCACGGGCACCCAGTATGGTTTTCTGGCCTTGACCCTTACGCACAGAGATTCTTCCAGATTCTCTGAATCTTTTGATGATATTATGCACTGTAGATGATGATATGTTCAAACTCTTTGCAATTTAACACTGTCGAACTCCTTTCTGATATTGCTCCACTATTTGTCGGCGCAGAATTAGGGGGATTGGTGATCCTCTTCCCATCTTTACTTCTGAGAGCCACTGCCACTCCAAGATGCTCTTTTTATACCCAGTCATGTTAATGACCTATTGCCAATTGACCTAATGAGTTGCAATTTGGTCCTCCAGCTGTTCCTTTTTTGTACCTTTAACATTTCCAGCCTCTTATTGCCCCTGTCCCAACTTTTTTGAGATGTGTTGCTGTCATGAAATTTCAAAATGTCTCACTTTCGACATTTGATATGTTGTCTATGTTCTATTGTGAATACAATATCAGTTTTTGAGATTTGTAAATTATTGCATTCCGTTTTTATTTACAATTTGTACTTTGTCCCAACTTTTTTGGAATCGGGGTTGTATATAGCGCCTTTCTCAAAACCCAAGGTTGCTTTACAATTATGGGGGAAAAAAAGTCCACCAAATAGAGGTCAGGATGTCATTCCAATGGTGTAGCAGCCACAGTCCCACCAAAAGGCACACGAAAACAAGTCCCACACCGCCAGCACAGCCGCTGCAACGCCGCCCGGCAACATCACTTGGAACACCACGCCATGGATCCACAAAACGAGCACAGACGCACTGCCACGCAAAGCGCTGGTATGTCCCAAACTGCCTGCGCAGCCACCGCAATGCCACCGAGCAACATTGTTCGGAACATCACACCAAATACAAAAGCACAGAGCAACCACGATGTCCATAGCATCACCCACGGCGAACTAAGGCCTAGAGGGAACCGACGCCCAAAACTGGGTCCAGAGCTACACCACCACCAGCGGACAAAAACATCCATTATCTGCAGCCACTTATCCTATCCTACAGGATCGCAGGCAAGCTGGAGCCTATCTCAGCTGACTATGGGTGAGAGGCAGGGTACATCCTGGACAAGTCACCAGGTCATTGCAGGGCTGACACATAGACACAGACAACCATTCACACTCACACCTATGGTCAATTTAGAGCCACCAATTAGCCTAACCTGCATGCCTTTGGACTGTGGGGAAAACTGGAGCACCCAGAGGAAACCCACGCGGACATGGGGAGAACATGCAAACTCTGCACAGAAAGGCCCCTGTCGGCCACTGGGCTCGAACCCAGGAACTTCTTGCTGTGAGGCGACAGTGCTAACCACTACACCACCATGCCGCCTGGACAAAAACACTCAAACCAAAACAAACATCAAACTACACAAACACAAAAAAAAGAAAAAAAAAGAAGAGAAAATAAAATAAAAATGCCCATTGTTTTCCAATGGGATGTTCAAGAACAGACAAGGGTGTAAAGGTCAGGTATCCTCAAGCTTTTGCCTGTATAATGTATCTTGACACATTGACAAACACATTTTTCCTATAGCATAAAGCAAGCCCCCTTTTACAGTAACTATCTTAAAACTCCATGTCAGATACATCACATTAATGACATCTGTTCCACAGCTAAAGTAAAGCTATGCTGACACAATAAGACAGACACATGACAAGAATGACAGATGTGAAGCCCCCTTTTTAACTATTTGACACTCTTCTATGATAGAATTGTGGCACAATAATAACATCTTTTTTATGGTATGTGGACATCTGACCATCAGACCCATATGTGGGCCTTTCACATAGTGTACCCACAAAGGTGGAAGCACACAATTGTCTAGAATGCCTTGTATGATGTAGAATTAAAACTTCCCTTCCCTTCCTAGTTCCCTTGGAACTAAAGAGTCCAAACCTGTTCCAACATGGCAATATCACAGTGCACAAAGTGAAGGCCATAAAGACTTGGTTTGCCAAGGTTGATGTAGAAGAACTTAAGTGGTCCAACCCCTGACCTCAACCCCATTGAACACCTTTAGAATGAATTGGAATGCAGACTGCACACCAGGCCTTCTCACTTTACATCAGTGCCTGACTTCACTAGTGCTCTTGTGGCTGAATGGGCAAATCCCCACAGTCATGTTCCAAAGTCTTGTAGAAGGCTGTTGTAACAGTAAAGGTAGGGAGCAACTCCATGCTAATACATATTGGTGTGATAGACAGGTGTCCACATACGTTTGGCCATATAGTGTACCTTGACACTCTATGACAGACACATGACACGCTAATGACATTTGTGATTGTGTGCTTTAGTTAACACCATGCTCATGCTCTACTGTCGAAAGACAGATTAAACCATTGTGGAAAGGAAGTGTTACTTGAACACGATGTGCTTTCTTCCTTTCAATGCCAGTCGACCCACACTTTGGCAGTTTTGATGGGTTCCATGTTAGTCAGAACCAGCACCCGCCTGGTGAGAACTTGGCAAGAAAGTCCAAGGGAAAGACGGCTGTATGACAGCAGTATTTATTGCAAATAAATAATGACTTTGTGGGAGATTTGGCATTCATGTGCACACACACAGGGTGGTTGATTCTCACTATCCATGGCATTTATACAGCATTTATAGAAACAGTTACATATGCAACTAGTGTTTACTGCCAGTTTGTTAGAAAACCTATATACTGTGATTCATTACGTCTGATAGAAATGTTGTCTAGTATCATGATATGATAGTTTTGTCATATCACCCACTCCTATGATTTTCTAAAAAACAAAATAGAGTTGTTCTGTATTGTTTTAGTTTGGGGTTCATGCAGTAAAACCCTCCTTCCACGATCCAACAACCTTTTACAAATATGATGTTCATATCTGTATTTATTGTGTGAACAAGAAATTGATTAACTAGTTTTAGAATCCATTGGCTGTTTCCAGGGAGCCATTTAACAAGATATGGTGTAATTGATGTGATGCAGCACCTAAGCATTGGTTTGTCTCAGTCTGACAGTCTCACAGTTAATGGGGTGAAAAACAGGGACGCTTTACTTTCCCCAACCTGTCAAGTGGTAATTGGCCAATGGTGTGCTATAATAGCAATACGCCACTGGGACTGCACCTCTTAAATTGTGTACCAAATAATTGGAAGTCTGGGCAATGAAAACAAAGCTATTTCTGCAATTTAACACTGTAAAGAGTGTATAGAGAATAAATAAAAATGTGCTCACATTAAATTATATACATTTGTATTAAAAGCATGTTGTACTACAAGTTTGTCATTGACAGTAGTGCAGTTTATGGATGTCAAAACTTCCTTAATATGTTTGGTCAAACATTATTATCTCACCAAACTATATATAATTGCTAACCAGTATCTTCTGTATCTTTTTCATTTTTACAGGCTGTACCTTTGGGTCTATAAATGAGACTAAAGCAATGGAAAAAAGGAAAATACAAGGGGATGAGAGCCATCAATTTTTTCCCAGGAGAAAATAAGCACAAACAAACCTGAGGTGGTTATAGACTGCAGTCTCAACACTTCTCTCAAAGGGAACTGTGTATACGTGCAAATACTGTGGCCACAAAAGAATAATAAAGGTTATTAAAAAAAACAAAACCTGAAGCTGATGTGAAAACTCCTGTTCTTGACTCGACTTTGGACATCAATTGCAGCTTGTCTACATAAAAAGATACAGCTGACTATCCTGCCAGAATACTGTGAGGCTTTGTCCAGCCTAGTAGAAACTAAAAGTGACATCACTACCTAATTATTACTACCATTGTTCATGATTTCCAGAAAAGCACCCATGGCTTGTAGTGGTGGTGTCATGATGAGTGCCTTCTTCTGGTCTATGGCCATAATCTATCTGACTCACATAGGTGGTGTGAGAGGGGACTGCTGGCTCATTGAAGGGGAAAAGGGCTTTGTGTGGCTGGCTATCTGCAGCCAAAACCAGCCACCTTATGAGGCTATCCCTCAGCATATCAACAGCACCATTGTGGACCTTCGCTTGAATGAAAATAAGATTAAAAGTATCCATTACTCTGCCCTCAGCCGCTTTGCCAACCTAACATACCTGAACCTAACAAAGAATGACATTAGCTATATAGAGGATGGGGCTTTTTCAGCCCAGTTCAACTTACAAGTACTCCAGCTAGGTTTCAATAAACTTCGTAACCTAACAGAAGGGATTCTCAGGGGGTTGGGAAAGCTGCAGTACCTCTACCTCCAGGCCAACCTGATTGAGACTGTGACACCCAATGCCTTTTGGGAGTGCCCAAACATAGAAAACATAGACCTCTCTATGAATCGCATTCAGGTGCTAGATGGAAACACCTTCACCAGCCTCACCAAGCTGACCACCTGTGAGCTTTACACCAACCCATTCAACTGCTCTTGTGAGCTTCTGGGGTTTGTTAAGTGGCTGTCAGTCTTCCCCAACAGAACGAATGAACGGATGGTATGTGATTCTCCAGCAGGTGTTTCTGGTTACAGTCTCCTAAGCCAGAATCCAAACAATCCTACTCAGCGCAATGCACTGCATATGCTGTCCACTGTGTGCCCGGAGGACTATGTGACTCCGTATATCCCTGTGCCTCCTGAGACCACGACTTTTTCTCCAGATGTTACCCCTTGTGAGCTGGAGGACTGTCCCTCTGGTAGTGAGCCAGAGGAAATAAGCATTAGTCCCACTTACCCAGACCTTGATGTGAAACCAATCATGAAGCTGAAACAAGTCTCCCACACAAATGCAGTCATAAATGTTCAGATACCACATCCCTATAAGAAAATGTACATCCTTGTTTTGTATAACAACAGTTTCTTCACAGACATTCAAAATCTGAAACGGCAAAAGGAAGATATTGAGTTAAAGAACCTAAAACCTCACACTGAATATACTTATTGTGTGGCTTCCATACGCAATTCTTTGCGTTATAACCATACCTGTCTCAAATTATCCACAGGCGCTAGAACTGGGAGCGTGAGAGAGGCTAATAATGCAACAGCCACCCACTACATAATGACCATCCTAGGATGCCTTTTCAGCATGGTAATTGTTTTAGGAATGGTCTACTATTGCTTAAGAAAGAAGAGGTACCAAGATGAAAAGCACAAAAAGGCAGGTAGTATGAAAAAGAACATAATAGAGCTCAAATATGGTGGTGAACTGGAGGGAGGGACTATATCCAGGGTGTCTCAAAAGCAAATAATGGCTGGGGAGAGTATGTCTCGCATGCCATATTTGCCTTCTGGGAGTGAGATGGATCAGTACAAAATTCAGGACCTAAGTGACACACCAAAAATGGCTAAGGGCAACTACATGGATGTGAGAACAGGGGAGCACCAAGACCGAAGAGAGTGTGAGATGCCGATACCAAGCAATAGTCAGGGCTCTGTTGCTGAGATCTCCACAATCGCAAAAGAAGTGGACAAAGTAAACCAGATTATTAACAATTGCATAGATGCTCTGAAGTCAGAATCAACTTCTTTCCAAGGAGTCAAATCTGGAGCCGTTTCAACAGCAGAACCCCAGTTAGTTCTGATCTCAGAGCAACCTCAGAGCAAGTCTGGATTTCTGTCCCCTGTTTACAAGGATAGCTACCACCACTCTTTACAGAGACACCACTCCTCAAATGCCTCCCCAAAACGACCCAGCACAGCAACTGGTGGTCCCATGCGCAGTCCGAGGCCCTACCGCTCTGAGGGGGCATACAAGCCAGAGTCTAAGTACATAGAGAAGACTTCCCCTGCAGGTGAAACCATCATGACCATTACTCCAGCTGCTGCTATACTTCGAGCAGAGGCAGAGAAGATACGTCAATACAGTGAACACAGACACTCTTACCCTGATGCCCAAATTGAAGAGCTTGAGGAACCAGAGAATCGCAAAGCATCCATCCTGGAGCCTCTAACACGGCCTCGACCCAGAGACTTGGCTTATTCACAGCTCTCTCCCCAGTACCATAACCTCAGCTACTCCTCTAGCCCTGAGTATTACTGCAAACCAAATCACAGCATCTGGGAGCGCTTCAAGCTTCATCGCAAACGTCACAAAGATGAGGAATACATGGCAGCAGGCCATGCCCTGCGTAAAAAAGTGCAGTTTGCAAAGGATGAGGACCTGCATGACATTCTCGATTACTGGAAAGGTGTGTCAGCCCAACATAAATCCTAATCTTCTCAAGTGTTTCTTCAAGTTGTTTTTTTTTTCTGAGAACAGAAAACAGAATGAGTTTTGAATTGCATTTTAATGGAGGACAAACAACACTGACTAATGGGGAATAGGGGAAATTGGGAATACACTCTTAGTTTTGTAAATTTACCAAAAGGATATATACAAGAAGAGAACACAGTGCAAATTTAAAAATATATATGTTCAAGTGGATTATTAGTATTTGGTTCCGCATGGCCAAGTCCTGTGACAATGGATTTTCTACTGTGTACAGTGAGGAAAAAAAAAACGCATCATACACTGACAGGTGTCTTCTGGAAACATATTTCTTCTCACTGTACATTGATTAATGAACAGTTCTCCCTATATATTGAGTTATAAATACAAAGGGACTTATGTACAATATAGTGTTTTTATACTTGCAAAGAGTGACGGTTATAAGAAAATATATAGGACGCATTTGATTCAGGTTTAGATTATGGATTTTAGAATCAGCTCCTGTGACATCCGTTTATAATGACTGTTTGGATGGATAAACATTGCACTTGTCACTGGAATGGTATATGTCCATTCACAACACCATTTAATCTAGTCTGCTTTGTCATTTTTCATTCATGTCACTAAACAAAATGCACAATATCACAATGTTATTAAAGGCTCATAAATTTGGATAGCTTGTTACTTTGAAACAGATCAGTGGGAGGTATATCTCAAACATCTGCATAATTGGGATGTGGGAAAAACATACAGGACTGGGGAAGACATACATATAACCAAATGATGACATCAATGAAACACCATCGCAGTGAA
This sequence comes from Neoarius graeffei, assembly GCF_027579695.1. Taxonomy (NCBI): domain Eukaryota; kingdom Metazoa; phylum Chordata; class Actinopteri; order Siluriformes; family Ariidae; genus Neoarius; species Neoarius graeffei. The sequence continues at coordinate 47,089,788 of NC_083584.1, read as the reverse complement.
GTCAATTTTTGTACATTGAAGATTTGTTTACTGGTAAGTTACTTTTACTTCAGACATTTCACTTTTGTTCCAGTTGTACAATGCTTGCTGTGGAAAGGATTTACAGTATCTGATGGTCAGCTCAAGTGCTTGGGTGACAGCTCATAAACTCATATTGGGCATATGTCTCCTTTATTCTTCAGCCCTGAGAATGAATGTATTACATACAGTACATGATAGAAAATGCAGCCCTTTTCAGCTGCATGTTTCGTCATTCATACTTCTTTTCTTATCAGTTAACTTTCAACAGTACCAAACCAAGTAGAAAAAAGACATTTACAAACCTGTGTTAGTTGTTTTCTACTGTTTGACAAACACAAATGTTTTTGTAAATGTTCAAGATCAATTAATGGAAAGGAGCTGTAGTTATGGCATTGATCAGGAATATGAAACGTACGAGAAGAGAGACACTGATTTACGCCGACAATGACCTGTTGCTACTGGATTATATCACCAGAACGGTGTTAAAGGAAGTGACAGGAAGTGACTGGGGCATCCGATTTCTTATTTCAATCGCCTTAAACTTCTGAAATATATGTGTAACTGCTTTTTTCTTTCTCTTTAAGTGTTGATGTTTTTGAAAGGTCTTTATTTCTTGTCTTTTTTAAAAGAGCATTTCAATAGATTTCAAGAACTGACCAATTTATAGGCAATCTAGCAAGTGATCTATGTGTTTTTATATTGCATACTGTAGCACTCCTATATCATAAACGTTAGAAATGTTTGGACAATGTGAACTTGAAGCAGCTGTTGCTGAAATACATCAAGAAACAACCAAGAGCACAATAAAGTGTTATTTTTATTTCTTATTACGATGTTACCTGCTTTCAGACTACTGTGAAGTTAAAGGAAAATCCATGCATTCAAGACCATAATGACAATTTCTTTTTTTTCTTGTCCAATGATATACCTTTCTAAACAATATCAACTGTGATGATCGTGAACTCAATGAACTAATCTAAAAAAGAAAAAGAAAAAAATGAGCTCTGTGTTTTCCAATTATTTTGTAAATGAACTCATTCAGTTTGGAAAGACCCAAGTAACATATCGATACATTTATACTGCCGTATAAAGTTGTTACAGCTTGCACACATCAACAATTATGAGAAAAATGTAGAGGCCTCTCAGTGCAGCCTGCAGGACTGGCTGTAAGAACAACTACAGGATACACCCTAACCTAAACCCAAACCCCAACCATAACTCTTCAACATCATAGCACTCATATATGGTAAGTGCATGACATCTTTCTCTGCCCACATCCAATCCTGCAGGCTGCAGCGAGACATACTTTCAAGAATGAGTATCAGTGATGTTGCATGTGTTCAATTTCCTGATAAGCATGCCACTGCCAGCAACCTTTCTTGTTCCAGTAACCACTTCGTTCTCTGAACGCAATGTGAGCCATGCTAAAAACCACATATTTGCAGCAATAACTAATATTTTTGTTTGAGTGATGTTTGGCATTATTAAAATATGACTTTAATGCACAAATCACAGCAAGAACATTATTAAAACTGAAAAAAACATTGAACAATATGAAAGATTCTTCATGTAATCTGTAAAACGAAATTACAACCTTTTTGCCTCACATCAAATGAAACACTTAAAACAAGAACCAAACCAACAGACCATTTTCAAATATTTTAGTGAGTAGACTGCCAGTCAGTAGATTGTAATAATATTTTTGTCTGTGAATATGATATTGGAGGCAAAATAAAAAGCACAAAAGGCTATTTTTTTAATGAAGAAAAGTTCTAATGTAATTGCAGTAATTTCATTAATTTGCTCATTACACTATGAGATCCTGGTTTAAACACAAATAAGTAAATATAAGACAAAAAGTCTTTGTTATCACATGTTATATTACTACAGAGCAGTGACTCCCATTTGGAAATTTGGATTTCATATATTCCTAGCCAAATTTTATTCCTTGGATTATTGTTAGTTTTAGTCTAGAAGTAGTTACAAAAAATTATATATATATATATATATATATATATCTCAATTGTTGTCAATTCAAACTGAGCCATCTTAGTATATGAAAACTATTCATTTCTTCTTCTCCTAAATTGTATTATAGTTCATTTTTTCAACTGCACATTATTATTATGGGCAAACTAAAACCTGTATTCTTTTTCAGTATGCACATGATTGTGGCGACAGTGGCTCAAACTATCACATGACTACATCTTACAGTCCTTACTGTTGTCCCTACAACAGTGGTTCCTAATATAAAGCAGTTCCTTCATAATCAAATAGGTGCATTTACTCAAGTGAGCACATTTATTACACTGGATACACCTGATTAGTTTTAGGCTCCATGAAGACATGGTTTGCCATGACTGATGAGGTGTCATCAGGTATGTTAGGGTACAGTGGTGCTTGAAAGTTTGGGAACCCTTTAGAATGTTCTATATTTCTGCATAAATATGACCTAAAACATCATCAGATTTTCAAACAAGTCCTAAAAGTAGATAAAGAGAACCCAGTTAAACAAAGGAGACAAAAATATTATACTTGGTCATTTATTTATTGAGGAAAATGATCCAATATTACATATCTGTGAGTGGCAAAAGGATGTGAACCTTTGCTTTCTGGTAACTGTTGATCAGTCCTGCACACCAGCTTGGAGGAATTTTAGCCCATTCCTCTGTACAGAACAGCTTCCAACTCTGGGATGTTGGTGGGTTTCCTCACATGAACTGCTCGCTTGAGGTCCTTCCACAACATTTCGATTGGATTAAGGTCAGGACTTTGACTTGGCCATTCCAAAACATTAACTTTATTCTTCTTTAACCATTCATTGGTAGAATGACTTGTGTGCTTAGGGTTGTTGTCTTGCTGCATGACCCACCTTCTCTTGAGATTCAGTTCATGGACAGATGTCTTGACATTTTCCTTTAGAATTCGCTGGTATAATTCAGAATTCATTGTTCCATTAATGATGGCAAGCCATCCTGGCCCAGATGCAGCAAAACAGGCACAAACCATGATACTACCACCACCATGTTTCACAGATGGGATAAGGTTCTTATGCTGGAATGCAGTGTTTTCCTTTCTTCAAACTTAACACTTCTCATTTAAACCAAAATGTTCTATTTTGGTCTCATTCATCCACAAAACATTTTTCCAATAGCCTTCTGGCTTGTCCACGTGATCTTTAGCAAACTGCAGATGAGTAGCAATGTTCTTTTTGGAGAGCAGTGGCTTTCTTCTTGCAACCCTACCATGCACACCATTGTTGTTCAGTGTTCTCCTGATGGTAGACTCATGAACATTAACATTAGCCAATGTGAGAGAGGCCTTCAGTTGCTTAGAAGTTACAACTGGGGTTCTTTGTGACCTCGCCAATTACAGTATAACACGCCTTGCTCTTGGAGTGATCTTTGTTGGCCGACCACTCCTGGGGAGGGTAACAATGGTCTTGAATTTCCTCCATTTGTACACAATCTGTCTGACTGTGGATTAGTGGAGTCCAAACTCTTTAGAGATGGTTTTATAACCTTTTCCAGCTATGATGAGCATCAACAATGCTTTTTCTGAGGTCTTCCACAAACTTCACAAACATGTGTTGTGTACACTTCCACAAACATGTGTTGTGAAGATCAGACTTTGATAGATCCCTGTTCTTTAAATAAAACAGGGTGCCCACTCACACCTGATTGTCATCCCATTGATTGACTCTAATTTCACCTTCAAATTAACTGCTAATCCTAGAGGTTCACATACTTTTGCCACTCACAGATATGTAATATTGGATCATTTTCCTCAATAAATAAATGACCAAGTATAATATTTTTCTCTTATTTGTTTAACTCGGTTCTCTTTATTTACTTTTAGGACCTGTGTAAAAATCTGATGATGTTTTAGGTCATATTTATGCAGAAATATAGAAAATTCTAAAGGGTTCACAAAGTTTCAAGCACCACTATATGTTAGTTCTATATCATCTCTTCAAATTGCCAAGTGTAGTGTCTAACTACAAATACCCAACATACTGCCACCACTTGCCACCTGTGCTGGGACCACATGTGGAGTTCAGAGCTTTCTTCTGTGCAGCTTGTGGCTTCAGTCAGAGCTACTGTTTTTCTTTCCTCTGAAGCTTTGACAGACTTTTGTTTTCTCTTCAGGCTTTCTTCAATTGCTTTTCTGCTTCTTCTCCCACCATGGTAAGTGTAGACATTCCTTTCTTTGTCAGAGCACTGACCCTGAATTGCTAGCTATAATTGCTACTGCTGGATTAGCTTCTTAGCTTACACTTTGTGGTGTCCTGCTGCATCCTTTGAGCTGCCCATTCAGCTACTCTGCTGCTAATGAGATTGGAGTGCTGCTCCCCTCCATTTTCCTCACACAACACAAGCTAACAGTGCTAATAGGTCATAAGGTACCCCCTCCTTTGCCTAACATTGCCAGCTGTGATTTTTCACCTTGAGAGAAACTGGTTGCACACATCTTTCAGCCTGTGGACCACAGTCCACACTGACTAAAGCATGCAAAATAGCTCTATGCAGTTTGCCATGTATTCCTGGCCTGCTCTTTGAGCCTGCAGCCAGAAAGGCACAGGCTTCAGAATCATAAACCCAAAAGAGCAACACAGATTAGACTATTCGAGCCACATTGGAGCTATGGGCACTTACAGCCATGCTCCCATGACCCCAACAAGCACCCAAGCACCCCTGATGTGCCTTGGGGGTCTGGTCCTAAATGGTGCCATCCCATTGAGAAAACCACACAAAGCCCGTGAGTGAAAAGTGGAGGCTGCCATCGAGATGCTTCACAGCCAACAATTTCACATATTGGACAGTCACTACATCAGCTCCTGGGGTTTTTATGACCTTTTCACAGGGGTACAAATTCCAGTTCTACCAACAGACCCCAAAAACATCACTGCGTGAAATTCATTCTGTCCTCTACAGAGGCATGATTGAGAAAGTAGACCTTGTCATTCAAAGCAATGGGGTCTTCTCAAAGTATTTTACTGTTTGATAAAGAAAGATGTTATTCTTTCCTTTCTGGATTTGAGAGGACGGAATTAGTTCCTGAAATTATTCTCCTTTTGCTTGTTGAAGTTATTAAATGTTGTTTATGCTATGCAGTTATGGGACTAGCTCACATCAGTATATCTACATGGGGCATCCATCCATGTTCCCATTGCCCCAGAAGACAGATGCTTCTTGAGACAGCTTCTTCCTGGGACAGAAGTAGCAGTTTAAAGTTCTATCATTCGGGACTGTCACTAGCTCCTCAAGCATTCTTGAGACGCATGCAGGCTGCCAAAGGTGTCAAGATTCTCCAATATTGTTTGTGATTGACTGGCCCCTCTATTCCTCCACCAGTGAACAGACAATGCAGGTCACATACAGTCTTCTCACACACATCTCAAAGCTCAGTCTCAGTGAACTCTGAAAGGAGCTCCCTAACACTGAGGCAAGTCACATTATTAATACACGACTGGATTCAGCAAGGATGATAGCTTACTTCACACCCTGATGCATGATAGACATTACAAGGCTCACTGACAAAATGCAGGTTGGTCAACATGTCCTATTCCAATGTCTTTCAACTAAGAATGCCAAGCCTATTGGCCATCACCACAGCAGTAGTGCCCTTGGACCTGCTTGAACCAAGGAATTTTCAGAGATGAGTCATTTTCAGAGATGAGTCATCATCCCACGTTCAGATAAGTGGTGCCTATACCCATAGGTGGTACAGCAGATGTGAGAAAAGTTTTACTAGGCACAGATGGAGTAGCAAACAAACCACAGTTCTGCTCAAAGCCCCAATGTGGTCAGCAAAACCCTGGGTCCTCTTGTTACTCTCAACAGTGAGAGGAATGCCCTGCCTTCCTCATCAAGCAGCTTTATTGTTATAGGTGAACAGAGATGTGTGGCATCCAAAGCCAGACTGTCTGCATATGTGGGTTTGCCCCCTCAGACCAGTGAACAATTACATGGCTGGCATCTAGAAATCCAAGAAATGATCATGAAAACCACAGCCCTTAGTACATGCATGCTATCAGGTGGGAACTATTTTTGGAAGTGATGTGCTTATTGTCTTTTAGACCTGGTGTGCTGCCCAGTGTCTAAAGTGTTAAGCTTTTTACAGGGACTGCTGAATGATGCCAAATCCCTGTCTACTCTAAAGGTATGTGGTAGACATTTTGGCCCATCATGACACAGAGGACGGCACCTTCTTTTGAGCTCATAAGCTCATATCAGTATTTATGAAAGGAGCCAGATTACTCCACCCACCAGGATGTCTCCCTTGTGCTAGAGACCCTTAAGTTCTCACTACAAGCCCAATAAAATGAGCATGAAACAGGTATCATCACTGGTGACCAACTGATTCTGGATTAAACTAATCGCTGAACTCTGGGTTCCTGCCACACCCTTACAGAAAAAACACATGAATTTCCCATGTATTTCACATGTGATCACATGTTACCACATGTGGAATACATGGTATCAGATTTTGTAAAATGTGTTACCATGTAGAGCACATGTGTAAAACATGTTACCACATGTGTAAAACATTCCCACATGTGATTCACATAAAATTGGGCCAAAACAACGTTTCCCATGTGCAAATAACATGTTTCCAATGTGCAAATAACATGTTTCCAATGTGCAAAACCACATGTGGAATAAATGGTATCAGATTTTGTAACATGTGTTACCATGTAGAGCACATGTGGAAAACGTTACCACATGTGTAAAACATTCCCACACGTGATTCACATAAAATTGGGCCAAAACCACATGTTTCCCATGTGCAAAACACATTTTCCACATATTTCACATGTGAGAAATCACATGTGAAGTTCATGTGTTTTTTCTGTAAGGGCAGAAGTTTGTCAACCATGTGACTCACTTTGCAGCACAACATTTAAGTAAATATGTTATGATACTATTTGAACAGCAAGATGGCTATTCACTCATCAGACCAGCTAGGTGCAAAGGCATGAGGTGTCCCCTTGTTGAAGTAAACACTGGCCCACTGGAAGGCCTTCCAACAAGCAGGACATACAGCCTTTACTGTGACATGCCACACTACAAGCTGTGTTTCATCATCATGGGTACTATTGAGAGGTGTGTGCCACAGCTACCTGGGCATCACCATGTATCTTCTCTAGATTCTATAAGGTCAACATCACATCATATTACAATCACATAATCCTAACAAGCAACAGGAAAAATAACTACCTGCCTTATGACTGGTATTAAATTCCAGTTAGACATTTTTACTGCCCATGTACCGGTACACCTGACAATTGTATACCACTTATCCTAAAGGTCTGTTTTATCCCCTCATCCATTTAATCTGAATAAACTTGCACTGGGGGAGTGCAGCTATCTTAAGAGAGCAAAAGAGAGCATGAAAATGATTATATGAGTGCTAAGATTTATGGTTTTCCTCTTTCTACCCAGAGAGATAAGCAAACATCCATCAGTCTTGTCACAAGCCTCAGGAATATTTGACTTAGGATGAGTAGTTTTGCATCTGGTTTAGCAGCCAAATCAAATGACTCCTAATGTCTCCTTTTCTCTGCAGAGATTTTAAGAAAGTTTATCTGTACAAATATGATAATAGTTATTACATATAGAAACTTGCTGGCTGCCAAGATTTGGATTTATATCAATTGTTTTGCTACATTCAAATGCTCAAATGAATTCTGTTAAAATCACATGTATTGTGTAATGCCATGTACTGTACCATTAAACATGCCAACATGTGTTCCACTCAGTAACCCAGCTGTCCTGAACAAGTACTTCATATGTGTTCCAGACACATCAGAAAGGAAAACCTTCTGACAATGGAAAGGACTCTTCTAATTAGCATAATACATATAGAAAATACATATAGTAATCTCCTTCTGTATTGTTCTAATTTGAAGAGATTGCATTTAGTAGTCTATAGAGTTGAGAAACAGTTTAAAATTTATTTTCCTAATTCATGCATTTCAGTCAAGTCCCCATAAAGTGAAACTTTTTCCTAACATATGACTGCACCTTTAATTTTGGTCAAAAGCTAGTTGGGAGGTTGGTTGGTTGAGCTGCACTTAACAGTTTTGTTATAAGATAAAAACGTTATGTCAGAAAAGCCTCCACATTCACTGGCCAATAAAATGGAATAAGAACATAAAATTGAAACATATTTTACATTTTTTACATTGTAGCAATACATACAGCACTACTTTAGCCAAATTAAATGCCAAAGGATTGAAGAAGCTATTTGTGAGTCCACCAGGCAGGCATGCTACATGCTACGTATCTCTCCGATTTTCAAGAAACTTGGCATGGTAAGAGGGTTAACCCTAAAACAAAGTTAGCCAGGGGGGTCTCAGATTTGGATATATATTCTGGGGGGACTAGACCACCCCGTCCCACCCCCAACCTGGTTTTTGAGGCAAAACCCTCAAATTTTCACCTGCACAAAGGAGAAAAGTATGAAGACCTCCTGCTCACAAAATTCAACCGATTTCATTTTCTCTTGGCCCAAGCGATTGCATATCCTTATTGAGTTCCCAACTGAAAGATTGAGTCATATGAATGACATCTTGTCAATCAAGTGAAGTTAATATTTAACCATATAAATTGCTAAGCTCAAAAATGCAAAAATTGAAGGTTTTCAAGCCAAATATCTCCAATGGGCATTCTTTGTTTAAAAAACTGATACTTTCACAGCAAAGAACATGTCTTCGGCTACATAAACCGAGAAAATTTTTTGGGGGGCATTTCAATATTTTTTGCACAAGGACTGTTCAAAATATGCAAATGAGAGTGTCGATTTACACTTGAGACTTACTTCAATGAAGGTACAAACAGGCGATTCTATATTAATACATCCATTCAACTCATACGATTCCAATATATATTAATCACTCAACTTGTTCAAGACTCGATAGCCAAAGGATTTCAGGATTCAACATATATTTCATAAGAAATACTCATAATACTTTGTTGATTTGGTCAAGAAAATAAGAAATAAAATATACTTCCAACAGAAATTCGGAAGTAAGGGCCTGAAATGCAAAGCCAAGAATAGAACAGGACAAAGTGTACTCACATGCTTCTGTACCTTTATTTATTTATGATCTTGACATTGAACCATCATTTCTTTACAAGAATAATAATCAATTAAAAATCTTTTAACTGGACAATTGACCTCAGGTCAATGCTGTTGATCATACCTTCATTGCAAATTGGAGTCCTAAATATTCAGTTCAACACTCCATTTATACAGGTGATACCATACAAAATACTAATTAAACACCAAAGAAGCACTTTTGAGGTCAGTTAATCTGAAGCGATTCTTGAAGCAATTACATAACAATCCCATGTTCCTCGTGACATGTTTGCTTTTCAACAGGGCAATTTTGCTTGAGATGATCACTTGAATCTATGATTTCCATGTTATATTAGGATATTTCAGAATATACACACATCATTCGAAATTCTGAATTGCTCAAACTTCGTTAAAAATAAGCCTACTCACTTTGTCCAAAGCAAATACAAAGCAAATACAAATACAGTTGAAGTTTGTGAGCAAGAGGCCTTCATACTTTTCTCCTTTATGCAGGTGAAAATTTGAGGTTTTTGGCCTCAAAAACCAGGGGAGTGGTCTAGTCCCCCTGGAATATATCCAAATCTGAAACCCCCCTGGCTAACTGAGTTTTAGGGTTAACCCTGTTACTATGCCAAGTTTCATGAAAATCGGAGAGATAGCACGTAGCACGCCTGCCTGGTGGACTCACAAATAGCTTCTTAACCTAAAACTAAAAGCTGTTAAGATTGCAGAACAATTGCCAACCCTGTTTGAACAGCTAATCCAGAGATTCTGAACACCTGGAGCTTAAGCTTTATTACACTTTAATCATGATTATTTTTTACTGTTATTGTCACCAGCCATGCAAAATAATACAACCTAGCAATTAAACATTCATTTATTCATTCATTCATTTTCTACAGTGCTTATCCATTTCGGGTCATGGCTGAACTGGAGTCATTCCCAGCTGACTTCAGGCATGGTACACCCTGGACAGTTTGCCAGTCTATTGTGGAGAAATTAAACAAGGAAAGCTAAATCTATGTGGATCTTATTACCTGTTCAGTCTCAGAGCCCAATGGTATGGAATCAATTTTGTGCCAAAATGTTCATACAATACTTTTGAAATATCAAATAAAAATGACAAATCAAAATACAAAAAAACAAAAAAAAGTCAATTTTTTTAGACTGGCAAACAAATTATTCGTGTAATCATGCAAAATATCAGTCTATTACTCTTCAGAAACCTTTTATTTTTGTTCCACGTCTTTCTCAGTTTTGTTTGACGTAATTTATTTTGGTTGCGATTCCAGCTTTCTCATTTGCACTCCCTGACTTTTTGCTTGCAGTTTTGGCACAAACTTCACGTGTGGGTGGGCTGTCCAGGAATGCATTCCCATTGGGTAACTTGTGTTTGACTGACAGCTACGCTCAACCATTCCTTACTCGGATTTTGGCGGACTGTTTGGCGAGTGACCGATCCATTGACGGTAAACAAGGATCGAGTGGACTTCAGTGGCGACTATGATATTGAATTTACACTTTGTTGAATTAATTCAATATCATAGTCGCCACTGAAGTCCACTCGATCCTTGTTTACCGTCAATGGATCGGTCACTCCTCAAACAGTCTGCCAAAATCTGAGTAGGAAATGGCCGCAACAGCCTCCGGGGGAATCGCTGAGCGTAGCTGTCAGTCAAACACAAGTTACCCAATGGGAATGCATTCCTGGACAGCCCACCCACACGTGAAGTTTGTGCCAAAACTGCAAGCAAAAAGTCAGGGAGCGCAAACGAGAAAGCTGGAATCGCAACCAAAATAAATTACGTCAAACAAAGCTGAGAAAGACGCGGAACAAAAATAAAAGGTTTCTGAAGAGTAATAGACTGATATTTTGCATGATTACACGAATAATTTGTTTGCCAGTCTAAAAAAATTGACTTTCTTTAGTTTTTTTGTATTTTGATTTGTCGTTTTTGTTTGATATTTCAAAAGTATTGTATGAACATTTTGGCACAAAATTGATTCCATACAATGGGACTGTAAATGAGTGCTTTATGAAAGGTAGACACACTTGAAGGTTGAACTTGTTAAGCCAATAATAATAATAATAATAATAATAATAATAATAACCTCAGTGTTAGTATTAGGTAAAAAAAAAAAAAAGAAAGAGCAACATTGCACATTCTCCATGAGGAAGAACTAATGATCTAATTGGTAGTAGTCTAAAATGTGAAATTCGAAAATGATTTTATTTTAATGGAACAATCAAGATTTATTCTAATCTAATTGGAAAAATGAGTTAGGTAGATGTAGGAAGAAGGGCCCAGAATCATGTGTGCTAGAAAGAGATTATTGATGGCCTATGTTCCACAGGGGGCCAAGGGCCTAAGTAAGTAAGTATGTAAGTAAGTAATTGGAAAATGCCAAACTTATTATCACTCCAGTTAGGGACTTGTAGCACACCCTTTTTTTTTTTTAGCTAAAGTGGTAAGCTACAAGTCCCTAACAGAGTGATACTAATTTTGGCATTTTCCAATTACTTACTTACTTACTTACTTAGGCCCTTGGCCCCCTGTGGAACATAGGCCATCAATGATCTCTCTCTCTAGCGCACATGATTCTGGGCCCTTCTTCCTACATCTACCTAACTCGTTTTTCCAGTTAGATTAGAATAAATCTAGATTGTTCCATTAAAATAAAATCATTTTTGAATTTCACATTTTAGACTACTTCCAATTAGGTCATTAGCTCTTCCTCATGGAGAACGTGCCATGTTGCTCTTTTTTTTTTTTTTTTTAGAATTTCTCTTTCTCAGTTGCTTCCAGTTCTGCAGGTATTGACAGCCAGCCTCAATTATGTTTTATTTGAAAAGTCATGTATTATTGTGGATGCTGGTGTAGTGGTTCGCATTGTTGCCTCACAGCAAGAAGGTTCTGGGTTTGTACCTTACGACTGAGGGGGGCCTTTCTGTGTGGAGTTTCCATGTCCTCCTCATGCCTGTGTGGGTTTCCATGAGGGCTCCAGTTTCCTCCCATATTCCAAAGGCATGTGGATTTGGTCTGCTGGCTACTGTAAATTGCCCATCGGTGTGAATGTGAGCATGAATGGTTGTTCATCTCTGTGTTAGCCCTGTGAGAGTTTGGAGACCTGCCCAGGGTGTACCCTGCCTCTCGTACAAAGACAGCTGGGATTGGCTTCAGCTTCCCCTGTGACCCTGATGGATAAACAGTATAGATTGTGAATGAATGAAAGTCAAGATTCAAGATATGTTTATTGTCATTATGCCCCACACTTCCATACAGTCAAGAATGAAATGCTGTCCTCCTAGCCTAAACAATGTACATAAATAACTATGGAAACATATGACATTCAGTAGCAATTTTCATTGAGGTAGTTCTTTTTTATATATAAGGTACATGGTCTGGTGTGTAAGAATTGCTCTAGTGGAGTGTAAACTGCAAAGTCCAGAATTGCAAATCGTCTTTTACTTTATAAGTTCCTTTCTTTAATGTAAGGCATATTTTTTTTTAAATGAATGAAAAGTTTGTTCATTTCTACTGACAAACTATGTAATGCAGGAGACAAAATAAACATTTCAGTGAAACATGTGGACATTTTGTCTTAAACATACAGTATATAATGGTCTGTGATATGCCAAAAGATCATGTTGTATTGTGCAGTAAAAAGCAAGTGAACAGTAGAGTGTTGCAACAGCCTTGAATCACATTCTTTTCTACTGTCCAGGAGAATGTCTCTTTTTCTTCATTTGTTGCCTAATGTTTTTACAAGTTTTGGAAACCTATTTTCCTGTTACTCCTTCCATTCAGTTTCTTAGAGTGACTGTATCTCATGTATTCTCTCACATTCACAGTCATGAATCTGCCAAAGAGCTGAACATCACAACTAAAAGGTGATCCTTTCATCTGGCCTTACTGCAAGGACGTATAACAAGTTTACAAACCACATCACAAACCACTTGCTGATATAAATGAATCTAATAATGCAGATGTATTGTAAATATTATGACATTAATTACCATGATCATGAAATGAGGGGTTTGATAAGGAACATGAAAACACGATATTCATTTTTGCTCCTTCATCCTGCATCTAGCAGTTGCAATTAGCTCATCTAATTAGAAACAAATTGTTTTGCAAATAGGGAAACAATAGAATGATGGGTTATGATCGTTCAATCAAGGGCTAATTATAGAAGCTAATAAACAAAGTGTAGCCAGAATCACAGGTACAGGTGAAAATAGTTCCAACATGGCCAAAGGGCATAAATCTCTACTGTGTGGGCAGGAATACAGTAGTACACGCCATTCAGTTAATATCTCAGTGGTGTAGGAAATAGGAAGGATGGGAGGGATGCTCTACCCCACCCCCAACATCATCAGACCCCACCCACCCCTCCATTGAGAAGAGATACATTAATTCATTCTTGGTCAAGAATGTAGGACTTGTATTGCAGGATCACACCTTATAAGCTTCAAGATAATGATCCAAACAATCCTAAAATACTAGATAGCTTCATATGATAGATATCTATCCACATTCACTAGATATGAGCAATCGCACGCTCTGAATGGCTACTCTACTATAAGGCTATCAGCTCATATACCATGAGTAGAGAAAAACAGAATGATGGAGCGTGTTGTTGAACCAACCGAGGATGAAATAAAAACTCTACTCGAAATCAAAACCCCCAAAAATGTACAAAAATTCAACAAAATATGGAATGAAATTACTTGATGGTCAGAATGTATCTTTTTTTATTTTTCAAGAATTATTATTATTATCATCACATTTTTTCTTTTTCAGATGCTTCTGTCATTTCACCGGTTTGTTTACATTCTAAGCGGAAATTATTTTGTTGGATGTGTTGTATAATGTTTTTATTTATTGAATTTGCAAAAAATAAAAATAAAAATGCTCTGTTTCTCAAAATCCAGTAAATGTGGATAGAATAAAACAGTTATTCCACTCAATCTAGTAGTACATGGCTTATAGCCAACTCAGTGCTACGTGCCTCGTCAGCTATCAGTTCATGTACGACTCAATTTTGTGGAATAACTGTTAATTATTATACAGACATGAGTGTTTTACTGGGAAATACGCCACTTGTATTTTTCATATGAGCTACATCTGGGACATCAAGAAGAGCAACTGTGACATAAATCTCTATATGTCACTTGTGAGGAAATCGATGAATTGTTTTTGATACATTTGTTTACTTTTTGTTTGTGAATGTGTTGATATAATAAAAAGAAAATCACATGTTGGCTTGATGATATGAAGTTTATCTTCTTGTGTTGAAAAACTCACATTTTTCATACAAAATACATCATGGATCTGAGTGATATATTTCCTGATATTTCACTCCGATGATATCACTCCCAGTGTTTTCCCACTGACTGGACGTGCTGTCAAAATGACAAACTGGTTCAAAATTAAAATTCTTTTAATTAACTTGGGTAATTTTTTTTTGTGTGGATGTGTTGATATATTATAAAGAACATTACACGGTGGCGTGAAGATATGAAGTTTATCTTCTTGTGTTGAAAAATATATCATTGATTCGCTTTACTCACTTGTCTTGTGATATATACATTCACTACTCGAAGATAAACTTCACATCTTCACACAACCATGTAATATCTTCTATTTAGCATGCTTGCTCCTGGTATAAATACCTACCTGATGTTAGCTACTAGCTGATGGAAATTTCAGCTCTTTTCAGGGACTCGGATCATGTTGCTCAGATATGTGCTGATTGAATTGAGATTAGTTTGGTTCGTTTTAGCTTTGTGGCAAAAACATTTGGGCTAACTTTTATAGCGAGCAGATAAACAGCCTTTTTTTTCCTAAAACTATTGATTGTACCATAATTTATTTTCCAATGCATATATCTGAGCTGACGATTTCAATGAATCAATGAATGAATGAATTCAATGAGCAGCAGGTGAATCCACTGATTCCTTCTTTGAGGATCCATAGGAAGACGATAAAATGACTTGCTGTTGTCTTTCAGAAGGATATTTTTGCATTCCGGGGCACAATAATTGTCTACCATCTTGATAATACAATATTTCTTACTAGTTAGTTGTTTAAACTCCACTTTTTCCTGCCGATATGGCGCTGATATGGTTTGTGACATCAACTGCAACATCTCTATTCTCCCTGAATGACTCATCACCCCCGCAATGTCAAACTCCTTCCTATACCACTGAAATATCTTACAGTTCACCCCAATCACTACATCTTTAAATGATGTTGACATCATCAGCCCTGTGACATTGTATATTCCTTTTGAAGTCGAAGAAATAAAAGGGTTATACTGCAGTTTATTCAGCAAAGAACTGATAAGGGTGCAAAAGTATGCTCTCGGGCTTTAGAGAAAATAAAATCAACCCTTTCTATAAATTCAAGCACACTTTTACACTGTATTTCCATGGCTGTGCTTGAGGATGTCTGAAACTATCATAATTCAAGAGAGACGTTTTTGAAGGCAGTGGGTTAGAGCTGTTTGAAACAGCTCTTGGGTTTCATAATGGGAAAGTTCAGCCTACACTGAGACACCATGTAGAGGAGAATATCCTTAAAGGAAGTATCGGAAATTATATGATACCTTCATGAGGCAGACATTTGTTGGTGAGAAACATTTTGCAAAAAGTCTGAAGAAAATCAACTATTCTCATCTGTGTTGCACTAAAATCATTTCCTTCATTTTGCAGATGGAAATGAAAGCTGGAGTGAAGACACATGGACATGAGAAAACATTTTACCTTGTTCAAATCTACTACACACGTTCATCTAAAATGCAGGTTAATCTCATGTCTGGAAAAATGATGGGATAATCTGTGTCTTACTGACATTACACAATCCAAATAATACACAACATCCAGGTAAATGTGGCTGCTATGTTGTGCTGTTATTGATACAGGTTACAAAATACACAATACACAATACTGCTCCTTTCTCTGTGCCATCCAACCAAGTCCTATTTACATAATCGCAGTCATGTTTTTTTTCAATGAATTTGCTCCAACACTCTTTCCTCTTTTAGAAAGAGAATTTAGCCAAACCACATATCTGATGCATGCCAAGAGAGCTGCTCTAGATCAGGATAAGCTGGGCTAAGCCTCTAGAAAAAAAAATTGCCCCAATATAAATTTTTGTAGCAAAAAAAAATAATAAAAGAAAGAGAATAATAATACAGTAATTCATCAAATGCATTATGATCAATGCCTATGTATTACAATAAAACAAGTATACCTGTCACACTGATTGTGATATTATTAGCTACTTTATAAATGCAAATGACTCAGGAAATTGATGAACTGGTATATTACAGTGTTTTGCAAAAGTATTAATCCCCCTTGGTGTTTGTCCTGTTTTGTTGTATTACAAGCTGGAATTAAAATTGATTTTTGGAGGGTTAGCGACATTTGATTTACACAACATGCCTACCACTTTAAAGGTGCACAATGTTTTTTTTTTTTTTTTTTGTGTGTGTGTGTGTGTGTGTGACACAAACAATAATTAAGATGAAAAAAATAAGAAATCTGGAGTGTGCATACAGTAAGTATTCACCCCCTTTCATATGAAACCCCTAAATAAGAGCTGGTCCAACCAATTCACTTCATAAGTCACATACTTAGTCGATTAAGATCCACCTGTGTGCAATCAAAGTGTCACATGATCTGTCACATGATGTCTGTATAAATCAACCTGTTCTGGAAGGACCCTGACTCTGCTACACTACTAAGCAAGCGACATGAAAACCAAGGAGCCTCCAAACAGGTTAGAGACAAAGTTGTGAAAAAGTATAGATCAGGGTTGGGTTATAAAAAATATCCCAAACTTTGAATATCCCACGGAGCACCATTAAATCCATTATAGCAAAATGGAAAGAATATGGCACCACTACAAACCTAACAAGAGAAGGCTGCCCACTAAAACTCACAGACGAGGCAAGGAGGGCATTAATCAGAGATTAAGACACCAAAGATAACACTGAAGGAGCAGCAAAGAGCCACAGCAGAGATGGAAGTATCTGTCCAGAGGACCACTTTAAGCCATACACTCTACAGAGTGGGGCTTTATGGAAGAGTGGCCAGAAGAAAAAAAAGCCATTGCTAAAAGGAAAAAAAAAGAAAGAAAACACATTTGGAGTTTGCTCAACAGCATGTGGCAGACTCCCCAAACACATGGAAGAAAATTCTCTGGTCATATGAGACTAAAATTTAACTTTTTGGCTATTGTGGCAAATGCCATGTGTGGCACAAACCCAACTCCCTGAGAACACCATTCCTACAGTGAAGCATGGCGGTGGCAGCATCATGCTGTGGGAATGTTTTTCATCTGCAGGGACAGGAAAGCTGGTCAGGACTGAAGGAAAGATGGATGGCACTAATTACAGGGCAGTTCTGGAGGAAAACCTGTTTGAGTCAGCCAGAGGTTTGAGACTGGGACGAAGGTTCACATTCTAGCAGGACAATTACCCTAAACATACTGCTAATGATACACTGGAGTGGTTTAAAGGGAAATCATTTAAATGCCTTGGAATGGCTGAGTCAAAGCCCAGACCTTGATCCAATTGAGAATCTGTGGCATAACTTGAAAATAGCTTTACATTGTTGGAGCAGTTTTGCCTTGAGGAATGGGCAAAAATCCCAGTGGCTAGATGTGCAAAGCTAATAGACATACCCCAAGAGACTTGCAGCTGTAATTGCAGCAAAAGGTGGCTCTACAAAGTATTGACTTTCGAAGGGGAGTGAATATCTATGCACACTCCAGATTTCTGTTTTTTCATCTTAATTATTGTTTGTGTGACAATAAAAAAAAAAATGCACCTTTAAAGTGGTAGGCATGTTGTGTAAATCAAAGGGTGCTAACCCCCCTAAAATCCATTTTAATTTCAGCTTGTAATGCAACAAAACAGGACAAATGCCAAGGAGGATGAATACTTTTGCAAAACACTGTATGGACATGAGTGTTTTACTGGGAAATATGCTACTCATATTTTTCATATGAGCTCCATCCAGGACATGGAGAACCAAAACCGTGTCATAAATCTCTATATGTCACTCATGAGTAAATCGATGAATTGTTTTGATAAATTTGGGGACTTTTTGTTTGTGAATGTGTTGATACCATAACAAGAAAATCACACGGATTGAGAATATGAACTTTTTCTTCTGGTGTTGAAAATATTTTCTCTCGTTTGCTTCGCTCACTCGTGAATATTTTCACCACTCAAAGATAGACTTCATATCTTTGCACAACTGTGTAAAATCTGACATATTTTATTCTCAGTGTTTTGTTCACATAGTCATGCAGTGCCAAAGGTGTACCGAACCTTATTTGTTGTTTGGGGTTATGTGAATGGCCAGATTATGACTGTTGGCTTCATAGACGCCCTGTAACCTTAATACGCAAGGGAATTTGTTTCATATGATTTGTTATATGTTAAAGGAATGTATTCTTGTGTTTATTATATACAATGCACACCACTAATCAGACGTTTGTACATCCATCCATTATCTATACCACTTATCCATCAGGATCACAGGGAAAGCTGGAGCCAATCCCAGCTGACATTATGTGAAAGGCAGGATACACCCTGGACAAGTCGGCAATCTATCACAGGGTTAATACAGAGACGAACAACCATTCACACTCACACCTTTGGGCAATTTAGAGTAGTCAGTTGGTGTGGCAGCGGGGGCATGGTCAAGCGCCGGTCTGTGACAGGAGGGCGGATTCAGGGAAGGTAAGTGGCAGAATCACTACACCTGAGAGCAATTAACCTGTGTTTGTGTGTGTCTTCCCAGTGACCGCGCCCTATTTAAAGAGGGAGAGCGAGAGCAGAGGGGATCTCTCCACAACCAGATAACCGGAATGTGTGTGCGTGCGTGTGTGGCTGAGAGAGAAAGCTATTCCACTGAAAAGTGAAAATAAAAGAGTTTTTGCGAACTCAGTCTCGCCGTCCTCCACCCACATCTAGTGAACCTTACAGTTGGCCAAATTCACATGGCTTTGGACTGTGGGAGGAAACTGGAGCTCAGAAAGATCTCAGTCAACTGCAAGGTTCAAACCCAGACCCTTCTCGCTGTGCGGAAACAGTGCAAACCACTGCACTACCATATTACCATTGTTTGTACATCTTTTAAATAATTATAAACTGTGTCACTGTTTTGAAATTAATATTTGGGACTTAATCATTAAAATTATAAAATGTTAAAATCCTTGCAGATATTCTTTTTCCTTTTCAGTGTTAAATCCTGTCCTGTCCAACTCCTGGCAGGTTCACACCTTTCAGTTACAAAGCCCTCTCCAGGCAGCACGGTCCATATATGTTTTGTTTAAAGTAACATTTTCAAGTGAAGAGTTCCACTGTCTTAAAGCTTCATCAATATTTTCCACCCAGTGTTCAGTGTTAAATATTATGGTTTTTTTTTATTAAAAATATAAATCTTTAAGGTGTTGTATGAAAGGAGAGAAGGTTAGCACTCCTCTTGACAAGGATGGAAGAGGTCCTCGTGACCTGCAACACACACGCTTAATGGATGGATACATTTTTAAGTTTAAAAAAAATGTAATTTTGTAAATAATGAATAAAGTATCAATTTATTTTAACAACACAACAATATCTCTGGAAAATTGTTTGCAAACCGATATATCATGATACATATCATGTATCATTAAAATGCTTTTGACCATTGTGATATACCGTATATTTTTAATATTGTTCTTTCATGGTCTACACTCAGAAAATTATACTTTTTGGTCTTTTTTTGACAAACATTTAAAAGATTTTTAATGACAGGCAACTAAAATAAAAATACAAATGTTGTGTACTCAAATTAAGCAAGAACATCATAATGCTGCTAAAATAATAAAATACTTCAATCTTTTAGTGTGTGTCTTAAGTTTATATGGGACAATATACTGATTCTGAAAATAACAAGAATTTACCATAAAAAGTACAATACCAGTCAAAAGTTTGTGCACCCCCACTCTACTCATTTATAGGTTTTTCTGTATTGTGATTATTTTCTACATTGTAGAACAATCCTGAAGACATCAAAACCATGAAATAACAGATGGAACATGTATGGAATTATGTGGTAAATAAAAAAAGTGTTTAAAAAACAAAATATGTTTGATATTTTAGACTTATTGAAATAGCCACCGTTTCCCTTGATGACGCTTTGCACACTATTGGCATTATCTTAACCAGCTTCATGAGGTCATCACCTGGAACACTTTTCAATTAAGAAGTGTGCCTCATCAAAAGTTAATTAGTGGATGAGTTTATTGCCTTCTTAATGTATTTGAGATCAAACAGTAAATAGTAAAAAATACAGTAAATAGCCCTATTCCACAACTGTACAGTAGTAATCCATATTATGTCAAGAACCGCTCAACTAAGTAAAGAGAAACGACATCATCATTACTTTAAGACATGAAGTGACTTTTAATTAATAAAAATAAAGAAAAATCATTGAATTAGAAGGTGTGTCCAAACTTTTGACTGGTACTGTAGATACATTACAGTTTTTTGTTTGTTTGTTTGTTTGTTTGTTTGTTTGTTTGTTTAATTGGTTGGTTGGTTGGTTGGTTTTTTTTTACAATTACTAAAATGTATTTCTCAATAGTGAAGATGCATTTTCAAAACTCTTACCACACTTCTCATGACCAAAGCACAGCAGTTCATTTTGCCTACCAGTGCCATTACCAGATATGTCATTATTTGAATTATTTTTGTTGTTGGTTTTGTTGCGTAGGAAAATATTGAGTAATGAGAGAGGAATTAAACCTCCACTGTGTAGAATGTAATGTAGGGCAAAGAAATGATCTGTAATTCAACAAAACCCTTCCTTGTTTTATTTATTTATTTATCCTGTGGATTGGGCCATAAACTTTCATCTATATTGCATCAGTTGTTCTCTCTGGCCGTACACCAGTGCAAAAAATACTTTTTATAATGATGGATCCACGCCTGGCAACTCTCTACTGTGATGTTCAGGCAGCCAGCATTTATGGCATCCATGACGGACATCTGGTTATGTAGCTGATGGTCATAGGCCTTCTATTTATGAAGAAAATAATTCCTCTGTGGGATTCAGAAAAGGGGGAGAAGGTGGAAGGAATAGCAACGTCATTCTCTGACCCACTTTAAATGACACATTGTCCCAAATAATGACAGACTGTATGCATCAAGATTTCACCACTCTTGCCAACTTCCATTAGCTGATACCAGCCTATCACAGAGGTCATCCAAATGGGATAGTAGCCAGTCTGTGTTGTAGGACCATATTGAGTGGACTGGACAATTGCAATCCATTGTCTGAAATGGCTGCACACATAGTTATGTTTGCTCCCTTCAGGCCCAGAACATCAACTGTCACTCTATTTCCAGTAAACGCCTTGTTTCCATGGTGACATTTTGCCACATTACGACTGGCATTATCCGCAAAGATGAATTTATGGGTATTTTCCTGTATTCAAGCACCGTGACTCTCTTAAATATGGAAAAGCCATGACACAAAACAACAATTACCTTACAGCAATACAAACGTTCACTGTTCATGACAATAGCACTGTAAAACATACTGTCATGAGGTGAAAAGGTGAATTTAACTGCATTTAATCTAAACCTTAAAGGAACCTTTAAGTATGTGGTAGTGTATTTAGGTTACCTTTAAGACCAGCCCTTACATTTAGTAGTAAATTTAAGTTCACTTACTGATTTATTTTTTTTAATTCATTAAATACAGTATCTTGCAAAAGTATTCATCCCCCTTGGTGTTTGTCCTGTTTTGTCACATTACAAGTTGAAATTAAAATGGATTTGGCGGGGTTAGTACCATTTGATTTACGCAAAATGCCTACCACTTTAAAGGTAAAAATTGTTGTTTTATTGTGACACAAACAATAAGATGGAAAAAACAAAAATCTAGAGTGTGCATAGGTAAACACCCCCCCCCCCCCAAAAAAAAGTCAATATTTTGTACAGCCACCTTTTGCTGCAATTACAGCTGCAAGTCTCTTGGTGGTATGTCTCTATTAGCTTAGCACATCTAGCAACTGGGATTTTTGCCCATTCCTCAAGGCAAAACTGCTCCAGTTCCTTCAAGTTAGATGGGTTGCATTGGTGTACAGCAATCTTCAAGTTATGCCAGATTCTCAAAATCTTGAGATTGAGGTCTGGGCTTTGATTAGACCATTTCAAGATTCATGTTTCACTTTTAAATCACTCCAGTGTAGCTTTAGCAGTATGTTTAGGGTCATTGTCCTTCTGGAATGTGAGCCTTCATCCCAGTCGCAAACCTCTGGCTGACTCAAACAGGTTTTCCTCCAGAATTGCCCTGTATCTAGTGCCATCCATCTTTCCTTCAGTCCTGACCAGCTTTCCTGTCCCTGCAGATGAAAAATATCCCCACAGCATGATGCTGCCACCACTATGCTTCACTGGAGGAATGGTGTTCTCAGGATGTTGGGTTTGTGCCACACATGGCATTTTCCATGATGGTCAAGAAGTTAAATTTTAGTCTCATTTGACCAGAGAATCTTCTCCCGTGTGTTTGGGGAGTCTGCCACATGCTGTTGGGCAAATTCCAAATGTGTTTTCTTTAGCAATGGCTTTTTTTCTGGCCACTTTTCCATAAAGCCCCACTCTGTGGAGTGTATGGCTTAAAGGGGTTCTATGGACAGACACTCCCATCTCCACTGTGGATCTTTGCAGCTCCTTCAGTTTTATCTTTGGTGTTTTTGTTGCATCTCTGATTAATGCCCTCCTTGCCCAGTCTGTGAGTTTTGGTGGATGGCCTTCTCTTGTCAGGTTTGTAGTGGTGCCATATTCTTTCCATTTTGCTATAATGGATTTAATGGTGCTCCGTGGGATATTCAAAGTTTGAGATTTTTTTTATCACGCAACCCTGATCTATACTTCTCCACAACTTTGTCTCTGACCTGTTTGGAGGCTCCTTGGTTCTCATGTTGCTTGCTTAGTAGTGTAGCAGAGTCAGGGTCCTTCCAGAACAGGCTTATTTATACAGACATCATGTGACAGACCATGTGACACTTTGACTGCACACAGGTGGATCTTAATCAACTAATTATGTGATTTATGAAGTGAATTGGTTGGACCAGCTCTTATTTAGGGGTATCATACGAAAGGGGGTGAATACCTATGCACACTCCAGATTTCTGGGGTTTTTTTCATCTTAATTTTTGTTTGTGTCACAATAAAACAACAATTTTCACCTTTGAAGTGGTAGGCATGTTGTGTAAATCAAATGGTGCTAACCCCCAAAAAATCAATTTTAATTCCAGCTTGTAATGCAATAAAACAGGACAAACACCAAGGGGGATGAATACTTTTGCAAGACACTGTATATTAGTAACATTAAGACCTTTGATTGGCATTATTAAAAGTAGTAGTAGTAGTGATTTTAAGTACATTTCAATGTTAAATTTTGTAACTTAAAGCAGATATGCAGAACCTTTATTTTAAAATACATTTCTGAGTGGATAGTATCTCCATCCTTGACTCTTGTATGCTGCATAAATGGGAATTTAAAAAATATATATATATTTTTGAGAGTTAAAATTGACCACAAAGTTGGCATTTGAGCTGCCCCGCTGAGCCAGCCAGCCCTGAGTGCGTGACGTCACATCGGTAACCGGTTTTAAGGCTGAGGCCTTTTATGGCTATAGACCAAAGTCATATAAATAAAAATTGATGGTGAAAGTAAGAAGTACCATTACTGACTTGCTCAACTAAGACTGACTTCATTGATTGTGGGTTGACTCTCATTAAAACAGGAGAGGTGTTATAACTTATGCAATATACATGTACATGCATGCATTTTCACTGATAAAACGTAAAAGGCTAATTAAATAATCAGATGAACTGAGACAATCACATTCTGAAGCAAATTAAATAATCTTATACCGGTAACTTAAACACACAATACAAGTTACATGTATTAATCCAAATGCAGGTAAACGTTTTTTTTTTAATCCAAATGAGAGTCGGAGCTTGCCCGTCTGTGTTCTCGCTTCTTGAAGGCCGATCTTGTGGCAGACTGTTTTTGAAACAATCTGACTTTCAGTTGTTCATTCAGTTCTCCGTTCATTCACTTCTTCCACGTAAGGACGAGATGGCAGCAATATCCAGTTTAGAAATCAGGTTGCTGCTCCACTCATTCACTGTTTTCTTCGTACTGTGTATTTTTTTCTCTCCGTGCTCTCGCGGAAGGTGGTCGCATTCTCTCCCTCTCCCTTCCCTTATCTTTCCTGCTTTTGCTGTCTCGTCTGTCTAGTGTCTATATTTTTGAGAGACTCTCTCCGCACTGCTCTCCGAACTAAAAACCATGGAATTGATAAACTGGTCTCTTCACGCAATTGACACAATCTTCTCGACGAGAAGCCTGGGTTCGGGGGAACTAGCCTGTCCTGCCAGAACGTTCGCAGTCGGCTACACAATGGACACATGGGAGAGGTGGCGGGTCGTGTGCCTGGCAGTTCTTTCTGTGGAGGACATTGAAGACATCTACCTATTCGGAACCATGATTACAGGACTTTTGGTGATTGGATTAGGCATTGCCCTGGTTTATCGAGGAAATCAGAAAACAGTGACAGCTGTTCAAAGCCCCATAAAGCTGCCCAACATGATTGAAGCAGTGGGCAGAGCTGTCGGCACTCAGACTGTGGCTATTCAGAACTTGAACCACAACGTGGATAACATAATGGAGAAGCTTTCAGCTTTGCAATGGAATTTGGATTGTTTTGGAGACCAAAATGGACAAAATGAACATACGGAGTAGGTGTGCAAAGAATGCGTCCGCTCGCCAAGACCAAACAAATTCCAATCTTATCTATTTTCGGCTCCCTTAGCCAGCACTGGCCTTGGCCAAGGCTGTTGCTGGGACAACAATTCCCCTGGGACAACAATTCCCCTGGAGAACACTGCCGTTAGACTCTCTTGTATTCCTCCCCCCTCTTCCCGCGGTCGCTGCTTCACCCCCAGTGTGACAAGCGGGTGTGTGACCAGCGCTTTCATGGCTGCAGGAGCGGACGGCTGCTTGCTTGCGCTGGGTTACCTCTACCTCCTCCCCCTTCCCCCCTTTTTACCCCACACCCCTGATTGCCCCTCTCCCCCCAAGTCCCAAGTTTTCATGTTGTAAAATGTACTTGTGTTATTTTGTGCTTATGTGCTGAGGTTTTTTTAAAGTTCCCACACTGTACTCCTCACAGGAGCATAGGGTGGGGGTTGCTTTTTTCTCCTCCCCTCTCCTCATGTTACTCTGTAATTTCCTTTTATCCCTGTCTTCCTGTCCTGTCTACTCTCCCTCTGTCAATTATGTGTATATATGTATGTAAGGACAGGTTGATGGTCAATTTCACTGGTACAGTGATAATAAAGGGTTCATTTATTCATTCCGCCATTACTGCTCGGCTCAGGCAATTGCTAAAACCCGGGATGGAACAGGATGTCACCAGTTTTAGCAACAACCACGGGGAGGTCACTGCCCGAGCGATATGTCATGTCCCGTTCCATCCCGGGTTTTAGCAACAACCCTCAGCTCACTCCGGGAGGACTGGTACAACTGAACTCACTTTCCTTTGAATAAAAAATAAAAAAATGCTTTCCTTTTCTTGTAGTTTTATTTTTCTTTAATTGTTGGTACTGCACCCTCTTTCAATACGGGCTTATAGCCAACGCTCCTCAACAGATCAGAGGTCTTGTATGAGTCTTCAGTAAAATGTGCAGAGCAGAGGAGAGACCACTTCATAGGCGCCCAATGTGCCCGTGAAATTCTCGCAAAACGCGTCCAAATCTTTGCAGTTTGAACATTCTTGGGCCATGAATGCAATGTAAATCCACCTTCTGTCATGTTACAGCACCGACCAGCAACACATCTACGTGGCATGGCGATAAATTAGCTCAAAATGGAGGATCAGAGTTGCAGTCAGTTGTGGGTGCAATCAGTTAATTATTGAAATTAAGTGATCAATCTCATCAAATCAGTCTCATAAAATTTGAAGGTTAATAATTAAAAGGAATCAATCCCATTGAATCGTTTACTTTGACTCATTTGAATTGAATCATACCATTGAATCAGTCTCATTTGAAGTGAATCATTCAGTGAATCATTTAGTGAATCATACCATTAATCCTGGATAAATTACCAAACAGCTAGATTATGGTACATTTCCTAATTATTATTGATCACTTACTATATTACATAACTTATATGCACCTTTTTGAATTCTTTGAGAGATTGGGGACTTCAGATATTGTTCACACCAACAAGATGAATACACACAGCTTTGATAAATGAATTTATTATACAAAGATAAAATAAATCAATATATACAAATATGATATGGTGTGTGTGTGTGTATATGGCCTAGCTTGTTGCTAGCTAAAACAAAGGAATGTTATCTAAATAGAACAAAGGATTAGCTCTGTTGCTAATGTGTGCTTGTGTGTGTGTGGGAAGGACTTGACCATGTGTTTAGCCTCGTGTAGCTAACTACATGTGGTGGAGGCCTAGATTAGCCTTGTGTTACTAGTGTGTGTTTGTGACTGGCTACGTGGCCTGAACAAAAAGCTAGCTTGTGGATTTCTAGCTGAGGTGTGGTTTATCAGGCCTGATGGCCTGCTGAGCACATGTTAGGCCTTGATTAGCTTTGTGTTGCTAAGCAGACAAAGGGAAGCTGTAGCTAACCCACTAGCTCATAACCATACTGAATCCACTGAAATCTTGATGAGATCAAGATGTATAATAATGAAATTAAAATGTTAGTAAGAATAAGAGAGAGAGAGAAGCATGCACAGCCTATTAAAACAAATTGAGATTAAACAAACAGAACAATTCAATTCGACACGCTGCGTGTCTAATAGTGTAATGAATAAACCTGGGTTTAAATTCACACTATTTCAAATAAAAGCAAATTCCTAAGACTATCTTAATTATGCCCAAATGCCAAAATCTTACTTAATCCTGCCTTTAGCAAGATATGAAGATGTTTGCCGTTGCAGAGCTTCACTGTTCATGAAGCACGTGAGCTGCCCGTGTAGAAAGTGCAGAGTCTTCTTGGGTCCGGCGGAGCACTTGGGTGGTTCCCGTGGAAAGCAGAGGACTCTTGGTCCGAACTTCAGCGTTCGTGGATGACGTAGATGATCCCGCCCACGCGTGACGTAGGTCACGCGGAAGTTGCCTGGGAATTGTAGTTCTGACACAAGATGGCGGCATGATACCTACACAGCTCTGTGTTTTAGTATAGCGGAAATGGCGATGAGACCGATAGACTTCCTGCTGTGACATTACAGACGTCAAGGTCATTCACTCAGACCGCTACCTATATAAATCACTTTAATCATAAAAATTACTATATTAGATTTATTGTTAACACTTAAAACTATTCCTGTGCCATTCTTGAGGTCTCAAGGCATTTATAAATGAAAGTGAGGCCATGGCTGTGCATATATGTTTTAAAGTTACATCTTAAATGCTCTTTTTAACAGCATTTTATTACCTTTAAGAAGTCATAGGAAGTCACTTAAAGTTATACTATAATAATTATTAAAGTTATAATTAAATACACTGACATTTAGCATTTCATAAACTTTCTAGGATACTTTAAGAATATTGTAATGCTGTTAATTCATCTCGTGTGTGTGTGTGTTCTTTGATCGTAGGTTTGGATTACTGTAACACCAGTACTATAATATCCAATACAGACATTTTACCTGGACATATCTGCTTTGTTTCATATAATTGTTTCATCTGAATGTAATGTTTCCTTCAAATTCTTGCAGCTATACTTTACACTGTTGTTGCACATTTGCAAAATATCGTACTGTACATCTGCTAACACTGAATAATTTCTCTGAGTTTTATGCCATTCCTGGAAATTAACATATTCACAGTTGCAGTTTCTTGTTCTCCTGTGAATCGCCTGTCCCTGCCTCCTGTGAAGTTCAGTCGCTGGATCCTACAATAAAACAAAAACACAACTCAGGTTTCTGGAGACGTTGTTTACAGTATTTTACAACAGTACAGGAACATGCTGTTCAGTCAAATAGCCTTACAGAATGTGCTTCTAACCTGTTGGAATGATGAAAAATTCTTACAGTAGAGGTGACCATAGAGTGTGGTAGGTTTGGCTGCACTAAGGCCAGTCTCTCTCATGGGTAGACCATGATTTACCACTTGATCAATGACTGTAGCCCTTATTTCATCTGAAACTATGGTTCTTGATCTTGGCCTCGATCTTGGTTAGCACTGTCACCTCATAGCAATAAGGTTCTGGGTTCAAACCTCACAGCTGATGGGGGCCTTGCTGTATGGAGTTTGCATGTTCTCCCCATGTCTGTGTGGGTTTCCTCCAGGTGCTCCAGTTTCCCCCACAGTCCAAAGACATGCAGATTACGGGTAGGTACAATACCTAGCCACTGGGGTTGCGCAAGCCAGTGTATACTTCCTGCCTGGATAGATTGGGGAGGGTTGCATCAGGAAGGGCATCCAGTGTGGGGAAAAAAAGCCTATGCCAGATAAAATACGCGGTCATGATGATCCACTGTGGTGATGCCTAACAGGAGCAGCTGAAAGAAGGAGGTTAGAACAAAAATCCACTTTTTTGTGAAGTAGCTTCATCTCACACTGAAATGAACTCAAATGCCCTGCTCTGGATTTCCTATTTTTTAAATCTAGCTTTTATGCATTTTTATTTTTGTTTTTCTTATCCTTGCCTTGTATTTCTCACTTTTTATTATTCTATTTATCTTCATGTTCCTCAAATGTATTCTTGTATTGTCCATTTTAAATATAGTGATTGTAAAGTACTTTGAGCCAACTCCTGTTGTTTTTAAATGTGCTATACAAATAAAGTGACTTGACTTGACATACATAAATGTTATAAGAGAGAGTTGCTGTTACTGGCAAAGGGAGGTTGTACAAAGTATTAAATGCAGGGGTGCCAATAATTGTGGCACATGCATTGTTGTTGAAAATAATTATTTCTTGATGAGGGGTTTGTTTTTATCTGAATAAATTTATTTCAGTTAAAGGTTGGATTTTTCTCATTTTTTCAGTGTGAGATGAAGCGACTTCACGAAAAGGTGGATTTTTATCTTTACAAGGGTGCCATTAATTCTGGAGGGCATTGCATGTGCACCTATCCCTCTCATTCTTCCTCTCCTTGCCATTTGTCTTTTTTTTCTTTTTTCAGGTCATGCTTCAGGAAGTTTAACTGTACCGATGGTGATGACAGCACACCTGGAAACGTTGGCTAAACTCGGTCTCGGCTGTAATCGATTTAATATAAAAGCCATAACCATAGACTTATTTTTGCAAGAATTTGATTTTCCTATGTTCAATGTGGCTATAAATGCTGTAATTTTCTGGAAAATTCAATTGAATTGTATTTAAAAATCTAATAGCTGTGAAAATTGGTTTAGCCTCTGCAAAATGTGCTGTAAATACTATACATTGTGCTTTTAGTGGTGTAGTTTGAATAAAAAAAAATTCATGAATTTCGGAAAAGGGAGTCATTGAATGCATTTTGTGTCAAAGCCTGTGAAAAGTGATCCACACTTTAGTTCATATAACCTGACAGCAATCCTACAAAAGTGGGGGAAAGAGAACTGAAGTATTTAGTTTTTCAGTAAATGGGTTCCCATGAGTGTTCATCCTCACCCAGTTTTACCATCTCAGCTGAAGTGAGTGTGAAAACATCTGGAAAATTTTATAACTTATTTGCCATATCCATCAATTTGTCTATAACTTGGCAAAAAACGGTCACTGATAATTACTCAATTATTATTGTAAAATTTACAAAGGTCATTGTAATCATATGAAGCAAGCCCATGAGGAATTATAAGTCACAACAATTAATGAACTGTAACAACTGCAGACAATTAGGCTGAAACAGCAGAACGTGCTTCGTATGCAAAAATGGAAATCTACGTGCGTGTGTGGGTGTTTTACAAATGTGACAGGATGTTAAGCTGACATTTAAAAGCCAGTTTTAACAAGTTACAGATGATGAGCATTAAAAAAATATACCGGTATAAAAAAAAATAAATCATGATGAATGAGTCATGTCATTCCAGATGTCTGAATGCACTTTGTCAGTAAGTAGAGGACCACTACCCACATACACCTACAATGGTGTTATGCAACAGCAACACATCTTTGCAGTTAAATCAAATACAATTCTTTTTCAAAGTTTGTACAAATGGTGAACTTTCAAAACTTTACAATACATTTACAATATCTACACTACAGTATGTTTGACATAAAACCTTGTCTAATGCACATGATTCAAATAATGGTGCCCTATTTTCCTGATGATAATGCAAGCGTAGAAAATAAGGCACAGTATCCTGGCACTGGTGTGTGTGAGTGTGGCAGATACTGTACAATCGCAATATTTTCAAAACCAAAATTGGACCCAAAGCACCAAGATGTGTGGATAGGTGAGCGAATCAAATCAAGATGTTGATATTTCAGTGGAACAATTAACAATCCCAGAAATATATTCTTGTTTGTTCATATTCTGTGTGAGCACTCTAGGACACTGGAATTCATTTTGTTAATTATTCTACTGACTCTGTGAACTCTATTAACTACCATTGAACACATTGTAAAATTATTGATTTGATTGTGAAACTCTTTCTTTTTGCATTTTGAGGTATCAATTTTGATTTATACGGAACTAAATATACTTACAAAGGACACAAAACAAAGTTTCTACTTCCTTCACTCCAGACCGCCAGGGCGGTGCTGAAAGCACTAGTGGAAGGATCTTTGCATCCGCGTGTTTCGAGAATCGCATACAAAAGTTGTCATCTCATGAAGTATGACGTGCCTGCCTACATAAGGCAACATCCCACGTCATTTGGCCTCTTCTCTTTTCTCGCGTTGGAATCGCATCTCTTCTATTGGAATTCTGTGTGTGTGCTATCAGTTAACTGTGGGAATACCTGCAACAATCTACAGTGCAGCTCGT
This sequence comes from Neoarius graeffei, assembly GCF_027579695.1. Classification (NCBI taxonomy): domain Eukaryota; kingdom Metazoa; phylum Chordata; class Actinopteri; order Siluriformes; family Ariidae; genus Neoarius; species Neoarius graeffei. The sequence continues at coordinate 47,058,664 of NC_083584.1, read as the reverse complement.
GACTGAAGAGGACTTCAGTGGGACTCGACTCCACGCGAACTGTTTGGTCACTAAGGTAACTTGTTTTATGCATCGATAGTCATTGAATCTTGGCTGCCAAGTTTTCAGGGGTGGCTATTATATCGGTCTTGTAACAAACTGCTCGGTTGCCGGCAGGTTTGTCAGTGTTGAGTGAGTTAGCGAATTGGTTGCCAATAACGTTAACGTGTACTTACAACTTTACGTGAGCATCGGTTTTCTGGTTGCTAGTAAATCGTTGTCTGTAGTGGTAAAGTTGCACTTGCGAACTCGCTAGCCTTGGTTGCCAGGCTAGCAAGCAGTGCTACACCTTGCTTCTTTTCTAAAAAAAAAAAAAATCGTGGGTGAGTAGACACTGAGATGGATTCAGTGAGGTGTTCCACTTAGGGTGACCACCTGTCCCGCATAGCGCGTGCGCGTACAGCATTTGAAGCCGAATTTATGCGTCCCGCAAATTCAGAACGTGTCCCGCATAATCGATGCTTGCTGAGGGGGCTGTCGCTCTCCCTGGGCCACCCAGGCAGCCAAACGAATATTACAAGTACTTGACATTTCAGCACACCACCGTCGCCACTATAGACTGTAGAACAAAAACACACACAAACCCCTCACAACTGACTGGTTGTTGTCAACTTTTTGTTGTTGCCATGACACCGCACTCACGTGCACAGACAGTGACGAGGGACGCAGGTGCAACGCATGCATTGCTTTCATATTAAAAAATGGAGAAAGGTACCAGGGAGATGGCAGGTGAGGCACCCCCACCTCCAGTTAAAAAGAGAAGGTGTATGTACAGGAAAGAGTGGGAAAATTAATATTTGTGGCTGAAAGGGGTTGAGGGGGATACCGAGAGGGCTTTTTGTGACCTTTGCAAAACATCTTTCTCAATCAGACATGGTGGGGAATACGATGTGAAATGACACAGGCTCACGGAGACTCACAAGAAACGTGTGCAACAGAAAGAAACGTCTAAATCTATGGATGCTTTCCTCCGACCTAAAAACGACTCTCTAGCTGACAAAGTGACTGCGGCAGAGGTGACGAGTGTGTATCACACTGTCCAACACGCAATATCATATCAGGCAGGAGATTGTGGCACAAAGCTGTGGTTGTGAGTTAAGAGACTTTTTTTCTACTGTTTCTGTGGTGCTGAGCCACTACAATTCCTGTTAATCCACTGAAAACTAAATGGAGACTTGTCACTATTCCTGCTGTACTGATGCACTGCAAAGCCTCAGACTCAATATTATATTATGATTGATTTAAAGTGAATAAATTGTAATGGAAAATAAATAAAATTGAGTAGCTTCAGTAAATCATAAGTGGAAGTGTGTCTGTCAAGTCATTGAATGGTCAAAATATTATGAATGTTTATTTAAAAAAAAACACATTTGGTGGCCTGTTCATGACCATACATCACCAATAACAGCAGAATAGGGTATTATTGATATACCATGTAAGATAGTATGTGCTAGAAATGGGTAAACCACTATCTGTGAGTCTTCCAGTGGCTGGCGCGGCGCAGTGGGGGCGGCGTCCCACATTATCCCTCAAAAACATACCCCTTGTCCCCCCTTGGGCTTATGAGCAGGTGGTCACCCTAGTTCCACTTGCCCCAATCTAATGGAGGTGCTGGATGCACATGATCGCTGCGCGGAGTGCCTTGGCATGCTACATCTAAGGGAGGCAATGTCTGATCCATGCCCTTCCTGTGCGTTAATGCCGCTTACTGTTAGACAGGCACGGTTGGCTGGTGTGGAACGTGCGTCTAGCAGTTTTCTGCTCTCGGATTCTCAGACACAGAGTAAGCGTAAGCTTTCACCACCAGTGCATGCAAAACAGCGCAAAAAATCTAGGTCTTCTGAGTTAGAGCGTAAAGTGGAACTGCTCTCATCTACAGTGGAGCGTCTGCTACCTCTGCTTGCAAGGTCCCCCCCCCACAGCAGGGGCACAGGTATAGTGGTGCTTGAAAGTTTGTGAACCCTTTAGAATTTTCTATATTTCTGCATAAATATGACTTAAAATGTCATCAGATTTTCACACAAGTCCTAAAATAGATAAAGAGAACCCAGTTAAACAAATGAGACAAAAATATTATACTTGGTCATTTATTTATTGAGGAAAATGATCCAATATTACATCTTTGTGAGTGGCAAAAGTATGTGAACCTCTAGGATTAGCAGTTAATTTGAAGGTGAAATTAGAGTCAGGTGTTTTCAATCAATGGGATGACAATCAGGTGTGAGTGGGCACCCTCTTATGTAAGGAACAGGGATCTATCAAAGTCTGATCTTCACAACACATGTTTGTGGAAGTGTATCATGGCACGAACAAAGGAGATTTCTGAGGACCTCAGAAAAAGTGTTGTTGATGCTCATCAGGCTGGAAAAGGTTACAAAACCATCTCTAAAGAGTTTGGACTCCAGCAATCCACAGTCAGACAGATTGTGTACAAATGGAGAAAATTCAAGCCCATTGTTACCCTCCCCAGGAGTGGTCGACCAACAAAGATCACTCCAAGAGCAAGGTGTGTAATCATCGGCGAGGTCACAAAGGACCCCAGGGTAACTTCTATGCAACTGAAGGCCTCTCTCACATTGGCTAATGTTAATGCTCATGAGTCCACCATCAGGAGAACACTGAACAACAATGGTGTGCATGGCAGGGTTGCAAGGAGAAAGCCACTGCTATCCAAACAGAACATTGCTGCACATTTGCAGTTTGCTAAAGATCACGTGGACAAGCCAGAAGGCTATTGGAAAATGTTTTGTGGACGGATGAGACCAAAATAGAATTTTTGGTTTAAATGAGAAGCGTTATGTTTGGAGAAAGGAAAACACTGCATTCCAGCATAAGAACCTTATCCCATCTGTGAAACATGGTGGTGGTAGTATCATGGTTTGGGCCTGTTTTGCTGCATCTGGGCCAGGACAGCTTGCCATCATTGATGGAACAATGAATTCTGAATTATACCAGCGAATTCTAAAGGAAAATGTCAGGACATCTGTCCATGAACTGAGTCTCAAGATAAGCCGGGTCATGCAGCAAGACAACAATCCTAAGCACACAGGTCGTTCTACCAAAGAATGGTTAAAGAAGAATAAAGTAAATGTTTTGGAATGGCCAAGTCAAAGTCCTGACCTTAATCCAATCGAAATGCTGTGGAAGGACCTCAAGTGAGCAGTTCATGTGAGGAAACCCACCAACATCCCAGAGTTGAAGCTGTTCTGTATGGAGGAATGGGCTAAAATTCCTCCAAGCCGGTGTGCAGGACTGATCAACAGTTACTGGAAACATTTAGTTGCAGTTATTGCTGCACAAGGGGGTCACAGTAGATACTGAAAGCAAAGGTTCACATACTTTTGCCACTCACAGATATGTAATATTGGATCATTTTCCTCAATAAATAAATGACCAAGTATAATATTTTTGTCTCATTTGTTTAACTGGGTTCTCTTTATCTACTTTTAGGACTTGTGTGAAAATCTGATGACGTTTTAGGTCATATTTATGCAGAAATATAGAAAATTCTAAAGGGTTCACAAACTTTCAAGCACCACTGTAGGTACTGTAGAGGAACAGCCTGCACCGCCTGCCTCCTTGTCACCCGTTGGCTCATGTTCTCAGCCACCTGACCAAGAGGAAGTGATGTCTGTGGCTGCCTCAGACACCTTTTTCAGTCAGCCTTCTTCCTCGGCGCAGCCACCAAGCAAAGTCCTGCCAGGTGTTGAGCCCCATGATTCGGGCAGTGATGTTACCTCTGGGCGATCTGGGGAGTCTACGTCAGTGGTGGGTTCGGTGGAGGCCACACCGAAGGCTTTGCTTGCACGTTTGCAGTTGGACACCCCAGCGCCTCCTACCGGATTTGAGAACATGTTCCTGCGCCATGTTCAGCATGCCTCTCTGGTAATTCCACAGTGTCATGACTTTACTTCTGTGGTGGCCTCTGCCCTGGAGGCTGCTACGAAACCTGCCCGTCCAGACCAGATGTCTCGCATGCTTGCGGCGATGCAGGACCCCGGTGCTGTTGGCTTGGGTAGCATGCCAGTAGTCGAATCAAGCATTGCTTCACTCATTGTGTCTCCCGATGAAGCACTTCGGGAGCAGGTGCGTTGCCCTAACACTGAGTGCCGCCGCACAGACGAGCTACTTTCTCGTGCTTACAACTCTACTGCCTTTCTTGGCAGGGTGTCTAACTCACTGGCACACATGCTTGTTATGCTGCACTCAACACTCAACACATCATCGGCAGACCCACTGGCGGCTGAGGTACTGGAACTTGCACTGCAGGCTACGGGTGTCATTGCCAACCAGTGTGGCACTACCTTGGGCACCTTGCTGCAAGCCCGTCGACAAGTGTGGCTGGCTCAATTGCCTCTGGCAGAAGTATGCAGGAACAACCTGAGGCACCTCCCACTGGCACCTGGACAGGTCTTTGGGCCAGCAGCACAAGAGGCCCTTGACAGACGTGTGTCTGTTACAGAGTCTCACTCCCATCATGTGGGCATAGCACCCACCTTCAGAGCTCCGCCAAACCCTTCTGCCTCACGCTTTAGGCATGTGGCCCCTAGAGTTGCACAAAGGTCTCCCCATCGACCCCAGCAGCAGGCCCCCAATCCCCCACCTCCCTCATCTCCCTCAGCCAGGCAGGGTGGCGTTCAGCCACACATGAGTTTTCGCCCTTTTTGACAGACAGGTCCTCCCCGCCGTCGTCGCCCCCCCATCCCTTCCGAAAAATGTAGACAGGACCACTGACAGGTCAGGGCCAGTGGCAGGATTTTTTACAGGCAGCCAGCTAGCACGTTGGCGTGAAATAACAACCAACCAATGGCTACTCACCACCCTTTCAGAAGGGTACCGCCTGCAATTCCGCCGCCGGCCACCAATGCATTTGGGTGTGAGGCAGACAGTTATAACCGATCCAAGACAGGCAGAAGCCTTGTCGAGAGAAGTTCAGTTGTTGCTACAAAAAGGAGCCATAGAGATGGTCGACCCCATTGTTCACCCAGGGGGTTTCTTTTCAGTTTATTTTCTCGTTCCAAAGAAAGACGGCGGGTTCAGGCCGATTTTAGATTTAAGAAGGTTAAGCCATTTCTTGAAGGTGCTTCCTTTTCGAATGCTACGAACAACAGATGTACTGCAAGCAGTCACAAACCAGGACTGGTTTGTGACCATAGATCTCGAGGACGCCTATTTTCACATACCCATTGCCGCGGACCACAGGCGCTTCCTTCATTTTTCGTTCATGGGAAAGATTTTTCAGTTCAGAGTTCTCCCCTTTGGATTTTCTCTGGCGCCAAGGGTGTTCTCGAAATGTGTCCAAGTAGCATTAGAACCCCTTCAGAAGGAGGGCATAAGAGTGTTCCCTTACTTGGACGACTGGCTTCTTTGTGCGGCGTTGCCCGAACAGGCCAGGGAACATGCTCACCAGTTGCTACTACACATTATGGCTCTGGGGTTCAGGGTGAACCAGAGGAAGTGCAAACTGGTCCCAGTCCAGGCAACACGTTTCATCGGCCTTGCCCTGGATTCGAACACTATGCTGGCCAGTCCCACGCCAGACAGAATAAGTTCAATTCTCACTGGAGTGAACCACCTTTGTGTCGGGGGAACTCAGCGTTACAGTTCTCTCCTTCAGCTGTTGGGGAAACTCACAGCGGCCTCAGTAGTCATTCCTCTGGGTCTTCTGTGGCTAAGGGCTTTTCAGAGATGGCTTCATCAACTGCGTCTGTGTCCAGTGCAAGACAGGCACATGAGGGTGAGAATAACATGCCGTTACATGCTCACGCTATGACCTTGGTCCCAGGCACACTTTCTCACTCATGGAGTTCCACTTGGTCCCCCACTGGGACGGTGGGAGGTTATCCGGACAGATGCTTCCCTCATGGGTTGGGGTGGAGTCTGGCATCGGCAAGGTGTGAATGGCACCTGGCCTGCTCCATGGCGCACGTCCCACATCAACACACTGGAGTTGATGGCGGTGTTTCTGACTTTACGCCACTTTCAGGAAGTGCTGTGGGGCAAACATGTATTGGTACGTACAGACAATGTGGCAACTGTTTTCTATATAAATCATCAGGGGGGCACAAGGTCTGTAGCTGCGCTTCAGGTGGCTCACAGTCTCCTAGTATGGGCTCGGGACAACCTCTTTTCCATAAGAGCATCTTATCTACCTGGACGCCTAAACAGTGTGGCAGATGCTCTGTCACGCGGCAAGGTGTCTCAAGGGGATTGGAAACTGCATCCAGACATGGTGGGACAGATCTGGAAAACCTATGGGAGAGCAACTGTGGACCTGTTTGCGAGCAGTCAGACAACTCATTGTCCGACATGGTTTTCCCTGGGAGAAGAAACGGCAGCGTTGGGCCAGGATGCTCTGGCCCACGACTGGCCGAGGGCCATCCTTTATGCCTTTCCCCCTCTACCACTGTTGTAGAGGACTCTCTGCCGTGTGCACGATCACAGTCACCATGTGCTATTGATAGCTCCTCATTGGCCATCCAGGCCATGGTTCCAGCTCCTGCTGTCACTACTAGTGGGACCCCCTTGTCAGCTGCCCAGCAGGCCCGACTTGCTGATGCAGATGGAGGGCAGGATTCAACACACATGTCCCGAATGCCTGAAGCTCTGGGTGTGGCCCTTGGGGCCCCGGGGCTACTACTGGAGTGTTCAGAAGGGACCAGGAACACTGTGGTGAACGCACATGCAGAATCTACCCGACGCTTGTATGCAGGCAAGTGGAAGGTGTTCTGTGATTGGTGTGCAGAACGCAACATCGACCCCCTAAGCTGCTCTGTTCCACAGATTTTAGATTTCCTGCAGCACCTTTTAGAGCTTGGCAGGGCTGCATCTACACTTAAGGTGTATGTTGCAGCACTAACAGCCCACCGTTCAGAGGTTGGAGGTGTTTCACTTGGGTCCCACCGGCTGGTGGTAGCCTTTTTGAGAGGGGCATTTCGTCTTAATCCTCCTCATTTTGTGCGGAGGCCGTCATGGGATCTGAACACTGTGCTCGAATCCCTTTGCTTGCCTCCTTATGAGCCCCTGTCAGCAGCTGACATTAAGTGGCTATCTGTTAAAACGGCTTTTCTCTTTGCCATCACAACAGCCCGGCGTGTGAGTGAGCTACATGCCCTCTCAGTGAGTACTGTTTGTCTTCGTTGGGGCCCTATGTTTGACAGTGTTTCATTGTGGCCTAACCCAGTTTTCCTCCCGAAAGTCTTATCTCCCCAGTTTAGCAACCAGCCGATTTTACTGACTGCTATACTGGCGGACAGGACGGACTTGCATGCTGAGTTGTGCCCTGTCAGGGCTCTGAGGTTTTATTTTGATAGGACGGCAGCCTTTCATACGACAGACCAATTGTTTGTTTGTTTTGGTGGTGCTCCGAGAGGAAGGCCTCTGTCCAAGCAGCGGCTCTCCCGTTGGGTTGTGGAGGCAATCACCCATGCCTATGAATCTATGGGATGTACTCTGCCCTCTCCTGTCCGCTGCCATTCGATGAGTGCTCAGGCAACATCTTGGGCAGCTCTCCGGGGTGTACCACTCTCTGACATTTGTGCTGCTGCAACTTGGTCCAATACATGTACATTTGCCCGGTACTACAGGCTAAATGTTGTGTCCATGCCATTGCTGTGTGCAGCTGTTCTTCCAGAAGGTGGTGATGCTCTTCTGAATTCCTCGTGACTGGGTTGGTATTCGTCTTCCACTAGGGCTTTCAGCACCACCCTGGCGGTCTGGAGTGAAGGAAATAGAACGCTGGTTATGAATGTAACTGTGGTTCTATGACTAAGTGGAAGACCGCCAGGGTCTTTGGTCACTCAGATTGCGCGAGAATGATCTTGAGGCCAGATGACGTGGGATGTTGCCTTATATAGGCAGGCACGTCATACGTCATGAGATGACAACTTTTGTATGCGATTCTCGAAATGTGTGGATGCAAAGATCCTTCCACTAGTGCTTTCAGCACCGCCCTGGCGGTCTTCCACTTAGTCATAGAACCATGGTTACATTTGTAACCAGTGTTTTGGTTCCTCTCAAAACATACTGTTAAAAAAAAGATCAGCATGTAATATTTTTATTTTGAGTCAAACGTGAGTTGCACATGCACACTGCATGTGAAGAAGTGGAAGAAGTGGAGAGTATCAGAGCTCTGTTTCGGCGGGAAGGAGGAATGATTAGCATCGTACTTGGATTGCATCGAAGAATAAATGTAAGTAAGAAGGCAGATGCAGGTGTTTCTTAATATATAATTTTATAAATAGTAAAGAATAGCATAATTTCAGCTGGCTAACAAGCCACTGCCAAAGCTAGAGCCTTATTGGAACTGGAGGTCTACCGCCTCGGCTAAGTTTCTGTACAAACCACTCTCGTTTGTATTCCAATTTTCGTCGTGTTAAATGTGGTGTAATTTCTGAACTTCGATATATTTTATGAGAGATGCAATTCTGTGCACATTGTGGGGGATGTGGGTGGAATTACTCAAGGTAATAAGAAGTGTATTCATGTTTCCCTGGGTTACATCCAGAACTTGACTAGCTCATCACGTTTTATACCAGGGATGAGAATTTTCTGCGGATCTGCGGAATTCTGAGTTTTTCCCGCTGAAAATGTCATTTTTGTGAAACGTGTAAATCCATTGAGAAAATTTCGGGGGGGTCAGCACAAGCAGGCAGGACTGACTGACCGTCCGCCAGCATCTTTCGGCAATGCTCATCGCAAAATTAGTTGCAGCTGTGATAACGGAAATCGTCATTGCTTTCTTCAATATTTATGCTAACGACAATTCACGACGATTTCCGGCAACGTTTTGGCGCTAGTTTCATCTCACTTCTACAATTCACGGAGAAACAAGCTACACATGCACAGTTTTGATCACTTCTTAAGTTCTAGTTATTTTGGTTAGTTTTCAAAGTTACTTCGCCAATATGGCGAAAGTTTTGGACCGCAAAAATGAGGATCGTGCCAAGGAAATCGATAAATCAAACGGGATAAAGAACTGTTTCCGATGGGCATGGCTCGATAGTAGCATTACCGTGCAGATAGGGACGCAAACTGTGACGATGTGCCTGACGGAACATATCCGAAAAGTGGCCATGCCGGGAAAGGTTCTGTGTATTCGGTGCTCAGATATGATCAATTATGGAAACAGAGGAGCTAGAAACATCCAGGAGCACATCAAAACAAAAAAAGCACAAAGGTACGTTTTACTTAAATTGTCAAAGATAGAGTCAGGAGGAATCTAATATATCGTTACGGTTACCTCCATTATCACTCACGATATATATACACGTGTGTGTGTCACGGAGTGAGCCGTGACGCTCGCGCGTGCACACCTTCACACACACACACCTCTCACGCAAGCGCACAGCGCATAGGCAGCAATCTGCCGGCAACGTTCAAACATCTTGGCTGACCTGTCGCTGTGAGTTGCACTTCATTTCCATTACTGTTTTCTGTATGGGTATTACTGGTTTTCAAGCATTTCATACTCCACCGTTTGCCATAGTTTCTGACGAGAGCAGTATTTGTTCCGAGTGCAGGGAAAGGCCTACCGGCATTCTAGTAACATTTGTTTGGCTCCACTCATATGTAAAACGCATCACACATTTCTAAGCATTTTCATCTCCCATCTGTTAAGCATTGTCTATGGTCTAGGAAACACATGTACAAACTGGTTATTTCTAATGTCAAGTTTATTTAGTTCTAGCATTTTTATAATACTAAATAGTTTTTAGTAACTCATCACGCGAACTCCACATACTTCCTGTTTGTTGTGAGAAACCAAGGGACTGTACCATTTGGCTTGTTATGGAGGGGTTTCGTGGGTGTTTGGTAGAACGGACTATTCTAACGGGGGTGTTTTACTGGTGTTGGGGAAACATGTATTTTACTATGCACTGAAGGGTTTTTGGTTAATGAAAATTATTTTGGATGTTTGTATATTTTGTGTTTGTTTCTTTAAATTATTGTTTTGTATTTAGGATGTCATTATTTAATTGATTGATTAATTTTGTAATTTGGGCTCAACTGTGGGCAGGGCTGTGGGTATGTAAGCTCTGCAGTAGCTCCAGAGCCTCAGTTGTGGTTGGAACGTCTTGTTTGAAAGTACTGAGGTTTGGCTGACTAATAGTTTTGTTCAGGGTCTTTTTGATTTAGTCTGGCAAACTTGAAGCCTCTTTATTTTTGTGTTTTCTTATTTTGTTTGTATAGTTTTCTTTTTGGCAATTTGAACCTTCGGTTGGCGCACTGTAAATATTTGCATTATTTTAAGAAAAGTTTTGAAAATAGAAAAAATAAAAAATATATTTTTGGAGGAAGAAGTTTTCCGGCTCTCTGTCTACTCCACCGCCATCCATCCTTGCAACAATATATATATCTCAGTGTTTATAAACGTTTTAAACCATCATTGAATTTGAAAACATTCATTCATATTTCATTCATATATATATATATATATATATATATATATATATATATATATATATATATATATGTGTGGGAAAGGGGGATTGTGAATTGGGCAAATGCCCCCTAGACCGGCCAGGCATTTCAGAGTTTTTTTTAAATGTCCCATTCTCATCCCTGTTATACACTCCATTAGCAATTTCTTCATTCTGTGTGTTTATCCAATTATGCTTGTGAAATCCCAGTTTGTTTTACATGTATTACAAATTTCGAATGTTTTTTTCATGCATTCTATTCGTATGGGTGCGATTGGTTTCCGAGTGTTCACTGTGCTGGCTTGTACGTTGCAGTCACATTTCTCTCCTGTTTTAAAGTAAAGATACCGCAGCATGAAAGCCTTATGTTGTCTCCTTGCTTCCTGAGAACCATTATATGTAGGCTGTACGACTAGTGTTCACGTTGGGTTCGCGGTCTCACGACAGTGCTCCATTTATAGTAAAGAGCACACCCGGAGTTTAATTTTCCGAATGCATTTTTAGAGATATGTTGCGACATGTTGGCGTGTCATTAATGTGTATGGAGCGGCACTGTCTGTGCCATGCAGTCAATCAGGTTTCTCAGTATGTTTCTTGGTGCTGTATTGTGTGATCTTCAGAGAGTAGTAATTCTTGTTCATTGTATTCTCTATATATTTACTGGTATGTCTTCCTTTTGATTTTTTTTCAGTTTGGATGTGGAAATGCAAAGCCTGCAACCTGTCTTTTTCAAGAAAATCTGAGATACTGAAACACTTGCGAATTGACCTACACATCGCAATAGTAACACTTTTGACTGCCCCTGCAGGATGCTGATGCTGATGTCAGAAGAGAGTGTGTCCTCAAAGCTCTCATCTACCTGGGAGAATGTGTTGAGGACCTAATAAAAGAATACATGGTATGTCCAGATCTATTCTGTTTCAATGATGAGATGCAACTTGATTAATCCTGGGGGAACAGGACAGCTCTGCCATTGAATGTAGTGATTAATCAGGTGTGCCAGACTGCAGTTGTTCGCTTACACATTTTGTATATTTTACCTCAGGTGTCCCAGAAAGATCAAGCTGAGCAAGAGCTGGAGAGTACCATCATGGTGGTCTTCGTCTTCAGAGAGAACTCAAGCCTTCTACAAAAGCCCCAAGACATTGGGATCATCATTGATGGTGTGGAGGTCCTCAGTGAGTTGCCTTCTGTCACAGTTGGAGTTGTAATGCTCTTTGTACTTTGCTATGCTCTTAACATGGAATATCCACAGGGATTCAGGTTCACCTTTGAGGCCCTTCAGAAGATCCTGATGGAGCTTGGTTCCAACAAGATCACCTTCAAGATTCGTAAACTCAATGGAGAACTCAACACTGCACAGTAGTGTATATTGGCATGCATGCATTTGTGTGAGCACGGCATGCATGTACAGGTGCATGCAGGTGTGTGACCTTGTGTATGTACATTGAGGTAGTCTGTAGTTGCCGCAGCCTTCTATCCAGCATTTAAGAGGTAGACAACCTCAGCGGCACTTTGTTGCACCTAGTCATGGGGTGCTGTCGCCATTTAAGGCTGTTATGTTGGGTTTTGAATATGATCTTTAGAGGGACAACACTGCTTCAAGAACAAAATGCTTCATTTAATTACAGTTCAGATGAGATAAGCCTGTGACCCTTTACCTTGTGTGTTTGTCCTAGTTCATTTGCTTGGCAGGCCATCTATTTTCTATTTGTCTTACATCTCTCGCAAGCGGCAACACACTGACATGTTTCATTTCAGTCTGTCTGAACACGCTGCCACGTTATGTTCCTTTTTTACTCTGAGGAATAAAGGAGTTTAAAAAAAACTGTTGGCCAAGTGTCTTGTCTAGTGTTTTGTAGAGTTTAAGATGGGAATTGCAAATTATTTTTGATGTAAAATCAAATGAAATGTAAATGTGATTTGACTATATGTAAATGAATTAACTGGTGTCAATGCAAACATATTAATGTTCATTTGGTGCAATGTAAAAACATTAGATTGGTTCAATGTCAATATTAGTTTGGTTCAGCAACTGAAATGCAAAGAAATTCATTTGGATCAAGGAGAACAATTAAGTTTGGGTCAAGTGCAACGTAAAATGTAAAAGAATCAGGTAACAAGTGACTCAATTTAGATTCTGTGAAGTCAAATATTTTAGATGTGACAAACGGACATCATTTTTTAAAATTTGAGTAAGGGTATACTTTTTACAGTGTATATGGTGTTCAGCCAAGTGTGTGATTGATATTCAGTAACCATTAAACACTGAGCTGTTCTGTGACACAAAACCAAAACCAGGTAGTAGGAGTGTACCTTTTGGCTCTAGGTCTGTGCTTAGAGCATAACGTAAGGGCTTGAGCTTCAGTGAACTGAATTGAGTAATCATGATGCAAAATGTGTGATTTACTTACCTGAATTAAGTTATGAGAACTCAGTAATTGAACTTTGTTTAAAGAACTCAATCTGATTGAGATACTTAAAGGTAGACTGACTTTCAGATTTTTCAAGTGTAGGTCATAAAAATAATTTTCCTTGACACTCAATTATTTTTGTTTAGTGGACTGAAAGCTACTGAATTTGAATCACAGACTTCCAATTTTATGAGCCTTCTTTTAATAGAACAATTAATGAATGTAGGGCCACGTGACCTGAAATCCTCTGCTGTTTTTTCTTACTTCTCCATGACACAATACAAGAGACGACATCATGCATCATGTCGTGGGCTTTCCCTGTTTGCACAAGGCATTGTGGGATACAAATTTGAAACAGGAAAGGGAAATGGAGGACATGAGTGCGCGAATGAAACGGGAAAGACCAACTATAGTAACAGAAAGCGAGAAGAAAAGATGTTATATTGTGAAGGAAAGGAAACACAGGCCCAAATGAATAAACATTGGCGGTCAGTGAGCACCTCGGTGTGATCAGCTGTTCGTTTAGTGCAGAATGATGTAACTGTCAGTGCAAGGTAAAAGGTAAACCTGCGCATGCGCCTCTGTCTACTTGACTGTGTGAAGTGAGTGATTTCATGCACATTATTTACTAGGGAATCCCCACAAATTAAATAACTTCCCAGCCACAGGATGACCTGTTTTTTTTTTTAGATATTACAGAAATAAACATGGGGCGGCACGGTGGTATAGTGGTTAGCGCTGTCGCCTCACAGCAAGAAGGTCCGGGTTCGAGCCCCACGGCCGGCGAGGGCCTTTCTGTGCGGAGTTTGCATGTTCTCCCTGTGTCCGCGTGGGTTTCCTCCGGGTGCTCCGGTTTCCCCCACAGTCCAAAGACATGCAGGTTAGGTTAACTGGTGACTCTAAATTGACTGTAGGTGTGAATGTGAGTGTGAATTGTCTGTGTCTATGTGTCAGCCCTGTGATGACCTGGCGACTTGTCCAGGGTGTACCCCGCCTTTCGCCCGTAGTCAGCTGGGATAGGCTCCAGCTTGCCTGAGACCCTGTAAAAGGATAAAGCGGCTAGAGATAATGAGATGAGATGAGATGAGATGAGATGAGAAATAAACATATATCACAATGACCAGATTTCAGAGAGAACTAAATTTCACCGATTTTATGAAATTGAAAGACTGTCTATTTTTAATTTGTGTAGGGTAGGTAATTTTGAGAAACCAGCAAATGTAAGCTAGATTTTGAAAGTATTCAACCAAAAAAATCCCCCCCATCCCTTCAACCCTGCCTCCAAAGCCACTCCTCCAAAAAACATGAACGCACACTGCCTGACTACTGCTGGAGGATGTGTCTATGAGAGACAGTGTGGGGGGAGTATAGTATACCATTGTCATATGAAAATACCTCATGTCTCATACACATGTACAAAAGCACTTACAGTGTCTTGCAAAATTATTCATCCCCCTTGGTGTTTGTCCTGTTTTGTTGCATTACAAGCTGGAATTAAAATGGATTTTTGGGGGGTTAGCACCATTTGATTTACACAACATACCAATCACTTTAAAGGTGCAAATTGTTGTTTTATTGTGACACAAACAATAAGTAAGATGAAAAAAAAAACAGAAATCTGGAGTGTGCATAAGTATTCACCCCCTTTCATATGAAATCCCTAAATAAGAGCTGGTCCAATCAATTAATTTCATAAGTCACATAGTCAATTAAGATCCACCTGTGTGCAATCAAAGTGTCACATGATCTGTCACATGATGTCTGTATAAATCAACCTGTTCTGGAAGGACCCTGACTCTGCTACACTACTAAGCAAGCAACATGAAAACCAAGGAGCACTCCAAACAGGTCAGAGAGAAAGTTGTGAAGAAATACAGATCAGGGTTGGGTGATAAAAAATCTCAAACTTTGAATATCCCACAGAACACCAATAAATCCATTATAGCAAAACGGAAAGAATATGGCACCACTACAAACCTGAAAAGAGAAGGCCAACCACCAAAACTCACAGACCAGGCAAGGAGGGCATGAATCAGAGATGCAACAAAGACACCAAAGATAACACTGAAAGAGCTGCAAAGATCCAGAGCGGAGATGGGAGTATCTGTCTATAGGACCACGCTAAGCCATACACTCCACAGAGTGGGGATTTATGGAAGAGTGGCCTAGAAAAAGCCATTGCTTAAAGAAAAAAACAAAACAAGAAAACACATTTGAAGTTTGTCCAGGAGCATGTGGCAGACTCCCCAAACACATGGAAGAAAATTCTCTGGTCAAATGAGACTAAAATTTATCTTTTTGAACATCATGGGAAATGCCATGTGTGGCGCAAACCCAACACCCTGAGAACACCATTCCTACAGTGAAGCATGGTGGTGGCAGCATCATGCTGTGGGGATATTTTTCATCTGCAGCGACAGGAAAGCTGGTCAGGGCTGAGGAAAGATGGATGGCACAAAATACAGGGCAATTCTGGAGGAAAACCTGTTTGAGTTGGCCAGAGGTTTGGGACTGGGATGAAGGTTCATGTTCCAGCAGGACAATAACCTTAAACACACTGCTAAAGCTACACTGGAGTAGTTTAAAGGGAAACATTGAAATGTCTTGAAATGGCCCAATCAAAGCCCAGACCTCGATCCAGTTGAGAATCTGTGGAATAACTTGAAGATTGCTATACACCAACACAACCCATCTAACTTGAAGGAGTTGGAGTAGTTTTGGTTTGAGGAATGGGCAAAAATCCCAGTGGCTAGATGTGCGAAGCTAATAGCAATATACCCCAAGAGACTTGCAGCTGTATTTGCAGCAAAAGGTGGCTCTACAAAGTATTGACTTTGGGCGAGGTGAATACCTATGCACACACCAGATTTCTGGTTTTTTCATGTAAATTATTGTTTATTTCACAATAATACAATAATTTTCACCTTTAAAGTTGTAGGCATGTTGTGTAAATCAAATGGTGCTAACCTTCCAAAAATCAATTTTAATTTCAGCTTGTCATGCAACAAAACAGGACAAACACCAAGGGGGATGAATACTTTTGCAAGACACTGTATATAAATAATTTGAACTTTTCTGGACACATGCAGTTATATAAACTGTTCGCCACTTCTAATAAAAATGTTTGAAACATTGATAGGTTTCTGTAAGGTTCACTAGGTGTGGGTGGAGCACAGAGGACAGCAGGACAGAGACTGAGTTTGCACAACTCTTTTATTTTCACTTTTTAGTGCAAATATCTTTCACTCTCAGCCACACACGCACACACATTCCAGTCATCTGGTTGTGGAGAGAGTTCCCTCTGCTCTCGCTCTCCCTCCTTAAATAGGGCGCGGTCACTGGGGAGACCACAAACACAGGTTAATTGCCGTCAGGTGTAGTGATTCTGCCACTTACCTTCCCTGACTCTGCCCTCCTGTCACAGACCGGTGCTTGACCACGCCCCCGCTGCCACATACCCCCACCGCCCGACTCAGGCTGGGCGGCCGTCCGGCCTGCAGCCGACTCCCCCTCCCCCCCCCCCCCCCTTGACGGGAGAGGAAGTCCGCCACAACCATCTGCGCCCCCGGCCTGTGGACCACCTTAAAATTGAAGGGTTGGAGTGCCAGATACCAATGGGTGATCCGCACGTTGGCATCCTTCATGCGGTGGAGCCACTGGAGGGGTGCGTGGTCCGAACAGAAGGTGAAAGGGCGCCCCAGCAGGTAGTAGCGGAGGGCGAGGACCGCCCACTTGATCGCCAGACACTCTTTCTCAATAGTGCTGTAGCGCCCCTCATGCACTGACAGCTTCCTGCTAATGTACAGGATGGGGTTGGTCCTCCCCCTCCACCTCCTGGGACAAAACCACCCCCAGCCCTCTGTCCGACGCATCGGTCTGCAACATAAAAGGGAGAGAAAAGTCAGGGGAGTGTAATAGTGGCCCCCCACACAGTGCAGCCTTTACCTCAGAGAAAGCCCGCTGGCATTGCTCCATCCACTGGACCGGATCTGGGGCCCCCTTTTTAGTGAGATCAGTCAGCGGGCTGGTGACGTCCGAATAATTAGGTATAAACCTACGATAGTAGCCAGCCAGCCCCAGGAACTGTCTCACCCCCTTTTTGGTCTTGGGCCTCGGGCAGGCCGCAATTGCTGCTGTCTTGTTAATTTGGGGACGCACCTGCCCGTTGCCCAAGTGGAAGCCCAGATACCGTACTTCCACCCGCCCAATTGCACACTTCTTTGGGTTGGCTGTGAGACCCGCTCGCCTCAGCGACTTAAGGACGGCCCTCAGGTGTTGTAAGTGCCGCTGCCAGTCATTACTATAAATGATTATATCGTCGAGGTATGCGGCCGCATAGGTGGCGTGGGGGCGGAGGACCCTGTCCATCAGCCGCTGAAACGTAGCAGGCGCCCCAAACAGCCCAAATGGAAGTGTGATGAATTGGTGCAAGCCGAACGGTGTGGAAAAGGCTGTTTTTTCCCGGGATAATGGAGTCAAGGGGATCTGCCAATAACCCTTTGTTAAATCCAGCGTCGAGTAAAAACGAGCCGTGCCTAGCCGATCGAGCAACTCATCAATACGAGACATTGGGTATGCATCAAATTTAGACACTGTGTTGGCTTTTCTATAGTCCACACAGAACCGGACCGACCCGTCGGCCTTGGGTACCAAGACCACCGGGCTGCTCCAGTCACTGTGGGACTCCTCAACGATCCCCATTTCGAGCATGGCCTCGAGTTCTTCCCGAACCACTTTTTTTTTGTGCTCAGGTAACCTGTAAGGGTGGCTACGCACTACCACCCCCGGGGGCATCTCAATGTGGTGCTCTATGAGGTTGGTGTGGCCGGGCAGGGGCGAGAACACGCCCGAAAACTCGGTCTGCAACTGGGCAACCTCCGCGAGTTGGGTCGGGGAGAGGTGGTCTCCACAGGGGACCGGAGAGGTACGCAATGCCAATGTTCCCTTTTGAACCTCCGGCCCCAGCTCTGCCTTCTCTGGAACCACCGACACCACCGCCATGGGGACCTCCTCATTCCAGAGTTTGAGTAGGTTGAGGTGGTAAATCTGTAGCGCCCCACCCCTATCCGTTCGCCTCACCTCATAGTCAATGTCCCCGACTCGCCGTGTGACCTCAAAGGGCCCTTGCCACTTGGTGACTAATTTGGAGCTCGATGTGGGCAACAGTACGAGTACTTTCTCTCCCGGTGCGAACTCCCTAAGGCGCGTACCCTTGTCGTACAGGCAGGCTTGCCGTTCTTGGGCCTGCTGCAAATTCTCCTGAGTTAGGTGCATGAGCGTGTGGAGTTTTGCGCGCAGGTCAATAACGTATTGGATCTCGTTTTTACTTGGTGAAGGTCCCTCCTCCCAATTTTCCCGCAGCACATCTAAGATGCCGCGCGACTTACGCCCGTATAACAATTCGAATGGGGAGAACCCCGTGGAGGCTTGGGGGACCTCTCGCACTGCAAAGACCAAGGGTTCAAGCCATCTATCCCAATTACGTGCATCCTCACTTACGAATTTTTTAATTATGTTCTTGAGGGTGCGGTTGAACCGTTCAACTAAACCGTCCGTTTGTGGGTGATACACACTGGTGCGGATCGGCTTAATACCCAATAACCCATACAGTTCGTTCAGTGTACGTGACATAAACGAGGTGTCTTGGTCAGTCAGAATCTCTTTCGGGATTCCAACTCGGGAGATAATGCGGAAGAGTGCCTCCGCAATACTGCGTGCTGAGATATTGCGAAGAGGCACTGCTTCCGGGTATCGCATTGCATAGTCCACTAGAACTAATATAAAGTGGTACCCTCATGTTGACCGATCTAATGGCCCGACGAGATCCATCCCAATTCTTTCGAACGGGGTCTCGATTAACGGTAGAGGTTGCAAAGGCGCTTTTGGAATGGCCGCTGGATTTACTAACTGGCATTCGCGGCATGCCGTACACCACCTACGGACATCGCCGCGAATCCCTGGCCAATAGAACCGGGCCATTATTCGGGCTAGTGTTTTGTCCTGCCCTAAGTGTCCAGCCATGGGATTAAAGTGAGCCGCCTGGAATACCAATTCTCGGCGGCTCTTCGGAATTAAAAGCTGCATGACTCGCTCTTTAGTTTGAGTGTCCTGCATCACTCGGTATAATCTATCCTTCATAATCGCGAAGTAAGGGAAGGACGGGGTGGCGTTCGGCGGGAGCGTTTGACCATCGATTGCTCTCACTTGGTCAAACGCATGCCTCAGAGTCTCGTCTTGTGACTGTTCTAATGGGAAATCCGCGAGGGATTCCCCAATAGAGAGAGGAGGAGCCGGCGGCTCCTCCATCTGACGCGGAGATGACGTAGATGGCTCTGTGACAGCTGCTCCCGCCAAAGCAACACCGGGACCTCCCCCTGTTAAATGGCAGGACCCACTCTTCACTAAATGTGTCATTAAATCCCAAAATCCCGGCCAATCAGTCCCCAAAATTAAAGAGTGGGTAAGGTAAGGATTAACCGCCGCCTTCACTATGGCTTTTTCCCCTCTGAAAAAAATGTGGACTGACACCAAAGGGTAGCTGTGAACATCCCCGTGCACACACAACACCTTCACCCCCTGTGCTCCCCCCAATGCCTCGTTTTGAACCAGGCTTTGGCGAATTGAGGTCTGATTACAACCAGAATCCACCAACGCCTGATATGTAGCCCCTTGGATACTCACCGGTATGCGATATGCTCCGGCCCGATCGAGGGCGGCCTCTGGCACGTCGGGGATCCGAACCACCGTGCCCACTTCCATTGCCGTGCACTGCTGTTGAAGATGGCCCGGCTCCCTGCAGCGCCAGCAAACCGGCCCGGGCTTTCCCTCTGCACCGGTGTTCTGGGGCTCACTCACCTGAGGTGGGGGAGAGACAGACACAGAAGGGAGAAATGGGAGGGCACCGCGGGTGCGGTGGGCCAGCTGGGGTGGCGCCAGCCCCTGTCTCCGCGGTGGGGGAATGGGGTGAGGACGGGACACAGAAGGAGGGGGAGAGAGAGAGAGAGAGAAGAGGAGAGAAGAGAAGACGCCATCTGCTGTCCTGCCACTGGAACAGCCGCCAAATGATCCTCCGCCAGCTCGACTGCCTGATCCAGTGACGCCGGGCGGTGGCACCGGACCCACTCCGCGGTTCCTGCTGGTAAACAAGCGATGAATTGTTCCAGCACCACCTGGTCGATGATCCCCTCGGCATCGCGGTTGTCGGCCCTCAACCACCGCCAGCAGGCGTCCCGGAGCTGCTGGCCAAACGCGAACAGCCGGCCAACTTCCTCCAAGCGCAAAGTGCGGAAGCACTGGCGCTGTTGCTCTGATATGCACCCCACGCGCTGGAGGACTGCCCGGTGGAGGTCCGCGTAGGCCAGCCGGCGGCCGGCGGGGAGCTGTAGTGTGGCCAGCTGCGCCTCTCCCGTTAGGAGGGGGAGGAGGCGTGCCACGCACTGCTCCATCGGCCACCCCGAGGCTTCTGCGACTTCTTCGAATAGCGTGATGAAAGCCTCGGGGTCGTCCTGTGGACCCATCTTGGTAATGGTGAGGGGAGATGGGCCCGCAGCCGGAGCGCTGGTGGACCCCGCTGACGCGAGGAGGTGCCGGAACGCCTCGCGGTCTTCCTGCTGGGCCAGCACCAGGGCTTCGAAGTGTCGCTCCTGTTCCTTCCGGAGGATGACGAGCGCCTGATGCTGGCTTTGCTGGGCCGTGGCGAGGGTGTGGACCAGGTCGGCGAACGGGGAGGACTCCATGGGGCTGATCGGCTGGTGCTCCACTCTGATCCCGGGTTTCGGCACCACTGTAAGGTTCACTAGGTGTGGGTGGAGCACAGAGGATGGCAGGACAGAGACTGAGTTTGCACAACCCTTTTATTTTCACTTTTCAGTGCAAATATCTTTCACTCTCAGCCACACACGCACACACATTCCAGTCATCTGGTTGTGGAGAGAGCTCCCTCTGCTCTCGCTCTCTCTCCTTAAATAGGGCGCGGTCACTGGGGAGACACACAAACACAGGTTAATTGCCATCAGGTGTAGTGATTCTGCCACTTACCTTCCCTGACTCCACCCTCCTGTCACAGACCGGCGCTTGACCATGCCCCCGCTGCCACAGTTTCATAGGAAAAAACCTAGTTTCATCATGCCAGACACCTAGCCATATAGCTACCTTGATAGCTCCTGTATATTATTTTACTATTAATGAAATCCAGCCAGCCAACTATCAACATTTTTACAAAAGCCATATATTTGTCAGTGAACACAAACACTACCAGTAACATTCAAAGTCAAAGTCCTTCCCATGCAAGGATCTGGTCTTCCCAGGCAGTCTCCCATCCTAGCCAGGCCCTTAAGGCACATTGGGCATTGTTGAGCTCTGCTTCCTTGGCCTCTCGCCTATGCAGCTGAGGTTAAAGTCGGGGGCTGGTCCTCTGGTAACCGTGAGAGGTTGACTCCCAACTCGTATCTGTATTGCAGCATGCCTTGCCAGACAGCAGTAGGTAAAATTGTTGTGATGGGCTTTGGTATGACCCGAACCCAAGTAGAACTCACAGTCTCCCGATCAAGAGGTGGATATGCTAACCAGGAGGCCAGCTTGCAGTACCAGTAAGATAAGGATGAATTTTATAAGTAGGCTAGTTAGTTTACAGTGCACTCAGAACAGCCATGTGTCCCAAATTATGAGCTTTTCACTCACCAATATGATTAATGGGCCAGGTTAGTCACATCAATGCCAATGATTTTCCAGTTCATGCGATAAATGTGCTTCCTGGACACATCCGTATTAATGAAACATCTCCTGCTGAAACTATTTAAGCACTCTGGATAGATATAATAAAGAGAATTTGAGAATGTGCCTGTATTCATTGGATCATTTCTACAGCTGTGCACTGGGAGGAGGGGGGGGGGGACTATGAAAGGAGTAAGTGTGCCTGACTTCGACTATCGGCTCTACTGTGTAGAATCTCGCAGCAGAAAGTCCCAACTGCCCAGACTCTGACTCCAAATTTTACAACATGGCAGAGGTATTTTGGCTTCATTTCTATCAAATGGGAGGCAATCAAGACACGCCATCCATGTTTTCGACAGTTGATGGTTGTGATGGTTAGTCATCCACAAACTTTTCACCATATTATACTGACGCTTTATAGACTAAAAAGCATTTCAAAATTGGCTTGATTAGTTATTTACACTTAGTGGATTGAAGTAAGCGTCATAAAGAATATGTTACATGAACTCAATTAAGTAAACTTTATAACTTAGCTGTATTCAAAGCAATCAATTTTTAACCTTAAATGGTTGAAGTTTAAGGGTATCAGATTCCTTAATTGATTAAATTGATTAGGTTTAACAGTGCAGGTAAGAACAGCAAAATGCCACAAGCCAGCCAATTTAGCACTTACATTTCTTGTTCTGTTACCAGCACTGCATGTAGAAGCATTTGAAGTCATCTAAGATGCTCTCTCTCTCTCTTCACCCATATCTCTCTGTCCCCTGTGTGGGAGGAAAATTGATGTATTCCAAAGGCATATTCAATAAGCCTTGAATAAATGCATACATATGTGGTGGGAATTTAACTAATGTACAAATCAATAAATTCTAATTTCAGATAGAAATAAGAAGCCCTGCATGACTGAACATGACATGCGTTGGAGTTCGGGTAGATTGCAACTGGAGTAAATGGCTTCAGTCTGGCCGTGTCTCGCCCTACATTCGCTTTGCTCTTCTTCGCACTTTTTAAGCCTCTTTCGTCTGTGCGCAGCACTGTTTGGAGGTGGAGTCCAATGAGCTTTGCTCTGCACATGGTGTAGAGAGCATTAATCAGGTGTCTACAGAGCATGACTACAGCTTAGAGAAGCAGGCTGACAAAGTGCAACAGAGGGAGAGACTGTAGGCAAAAAGTTTACTGGACATTTTTGCCAAGACCCATCGTTTAATTGGATATGGGTGACTGGGTTTAGTTGGTAGCTAAGTCTGTACTACAGGGCAAAATAAGACTGATGTAATTTTTTCAAGACTAATAATGAGATTCATCATAAAGTTAGTGATACTGAATCCACAGATAGCATAACTGCATCGGTTTGATAAGGAAATGGTTGTAACTTGTGCAAGCACGGACTGACTGATAGATTTGAACCCTTTTGAACACTAACCTTTGAATAAGTTCCACAAATAAAATAGCAATATTAATAACAAAAAGCTCATTTCAGTCTTGACCATATGCACGTGTTCTTCAAAGATGCGCTAGTCAAGATTATGGCTCTAGCTGTTAAGTACGTGAAGCACAACATCCATCCATTATCCGTAACCACTTATCCTGTCTTACAGGATCGCAGGCAAGCTGGAGCCTATCCCAGCTGACTATGGGTGAGAGGCGGGGTACACCCTGGTCAAGTCACCAGGTTATCGCAGGGCTGACACATAGAGACAAACAACCATTCACACTCACATTCACACCTACGGTCAATTTAGAGCCACCAATTAACCTTACCTGCATGTCTTTGGACTGTGGGGGAAACCGGAGCACCCGGAGGAAACCCACACAGACATGGGGAGAACATGTAAACTCCACACAGAAAGGCCCACATCAGCCACTGGCCTCAAACCCAGAACCTTCTTGCTGTGAGGCGACAGTGCTAACCACTACACTACCATGCCACCCGAAGCACAACATCTCATCTCATTATCTCTAGCCGCTTTATCCTTCTACAGGGTCGCAGGCAAGCTGGAGCCTATCCCAGCTGACTATGGGCAAAAGGCGGGGTACACCCTGGACAAGTCACCAGGTCATCACAGGGCTGACACATAGACACAGACAACCATTCACACTCACACCTACGGTCAATTTAGAGTCACCAGTTAACCTAACCTGCATGTCTTTGGACTGTGGGGGAAACTGGAGCACCCGGAGGAAACCCACGCGGACACGGGGAGAACATGCAAACTCCACACAGAAAGGCCCTCGCCGGCCCCGGGGCTCGAACCCAGGACCTTCTCGCTGTGAGGCGACAGCGCTAACCACTACACCACCGTGCCACCCAAGCACAACATCATTACGATAATTTTTTTTTGCTCATTGATTTCACCTCTCATTCCCGCCTCCCATTCCCTCTCATGTACACAGTACCACACACTCAATTTTCTCCAGTGGCCAGTGGAGAGTTAGAGTTAGAATTTGGGTTAGCATTACCAAGGATTGCCATGACATCAATTTCAAGCAATGGGGCAGGATGTTTATTAAGGGCAATGCTTTACTTTGTTATTTAGATATACACCGATCAGCTTGCCTGTGTTTTTACATGCACCTTGTATCAGTTCTATGGACAGTCCCCAATACCTCTTTACTCCACCTCAATCTGTTTGGAAGGTAAAGCATTACTAGAATAAACACTGGAAGAGCTTTTACAAGTTTTGACACCTTTCTGTTTTAACCAACATTAACATTTTCAGCAGTTTCTGCTACAGTAGCTCTTCTGTGGGATTGGACCATATGGGCTAGCCTTTGTGCCTCATGCAAATCAATAAGCCTTCGACACCCATGACCCTGTCGCCAGTTCACCGGTTGTCCTTCCTTGGACCACTTTTGGTAAGTACTAACCACTACATACCAGGAACACCCCATAAGATATACCATTTTGGAGATGCTCAGACCCAGTCATCTAACCATCACAATTTGGCCCTTGTCAAAGTCACTCAGATCCTTACGCTTGCCCATTTTTCCTCCTTCTAACACATCAACTTCAAGAGCTGACTGTTCTCTTGCTGCCGAATATATCCCACCCCTTGACAGCTGCCACTGTAATGAGATAATCAATGTAATTCATTTCACCTGTCAGTGGTCATAATGTTATGGCAGATCGGCATAGGTGATAAAAGTATTTATCACTTGTTTTAACCTCACAAGAAGATAAATATTGACCTAGTATTATGTTAACATTGTTTGGGAGGAGACCTAAATACTCTATGTAGTTTCCTTCATCTCATTATTGGAATTAACATCTCATCTCATCTCATTATCTCTAGCCGCTTTATCCTTCTACAGGGTCGCAGGCAAGCTGGAGCCTATCCCAGCTGACTACGGGCGAAAGGCGGGGTACACCCTGGACAAGTCGCCAAGTCATCACAGGGCTGACACATAGACACAGACAACCATTCACACTCACACCTACGGTCAATTTAGAGTCACCAGTTAACCTAACCTGCATGTCTTTGGACTGTGGGGGAAACCGGAGCACCCGGAGGAAACCCACGCGGACACGGGGAGAACATGCAAACTCCACACAGAAAGGCCCTCGCCGGCCACGGGGCTCGAACCCGGACCTTCTTGCTGTGAGGCGACAGCGCTAACCACTACACCACCGTGCCGCCCTGGAATTAACATTTCATAGATAAAATAACAATTTCACAAGTGGTTAATCATATAATTCAAGTACTCTTCTTGGAACAGTGGTGTGGTTTTTCCAAGTGGACTACTCAGCTAATTAATTGCCAAGTTATTGCATTCCAGGCATTTAACAGATGTTCTTATCCAGAGCAACATACAACGAGCACACACACACACACACACACACACACACACACACACACACACACACACACACACTCAGCACCTAGGGAGCAAGTTGGGGCTTAGGGGCCTTGCTTAAGGGCATGGATTTTCCTGCTGATCCACTGAATCGAACCAGCGACCCTTTGGTCTGACGCTGCTTCTGTAACTTATAAATTAACTTATAACACAAGTTATAACATATAAACACATACAATTCAGCTCATACTGATTTACCACTGCAAGAATGGTCAAGAGTGACTACGCTGTCCTGTTTTGCTTTGTAATGAGTTCCTGTGAGCTTTTCAGCTACCCATGTTGGCTAGGAAGCTAGCAATATTAGCTAGTTAGCCAACCATTCAAACAGTTCAGTTTTTCTCCAGATTGTGTTTCCATACATGCCTAGAAGCAATGTCTCTGATTTCTCATTTCAGTGTAATCCCCTTCACTCGTGATAAATATCTTCCTCTTAAGCTCTTCCATTGTTTATTCTTGTCATGCTTCCCTTTCCAAACAGACTAAGGTGGTGTTTACATTAGACCGTATCCGTCTCGTTTTCGTCGCGGATGCACTGTCCATGCACATTAAAACGCCGGGAAATGACTCCACAGGCGGAACAACTTGAATCCGCCGGGGCCCACGTATTCAACCCAGTTCGTATCTGATCCGGTGCTGTGTAAACATTGAGGAATGAGGAAATGCTGTGCTGAGCTCTAGCTGACGTCGTCATTGGACAACGTCACTGTGACATCCACCTTCCTGATTCGCTGGCGTTGGGATCACACACAGCGGCTCAGTCCCGAATCACTGCTCGTGCGCTTCACTCGCGCGCTCTGTGAGCTGCGCAGGGCCGGAGTGCGCACCCTCCAGAGGGCACTCGCTGTTCAGGGCGGAGTGATTTGGAGCGCAGGAGGAAGCACTGAGCCGCACTGAGGTTTATTTACACATTTCAACTTATTTACCTCCTTCAGGCGCTTAAACTCAGTGAGAACATGAACATCACAGCCAGGTGTGTTTATCTGCTGGAGCAGGTGTTCGCTTGCCATCCTTCCACTTGCAAGTGGTGAGTGACTTGCGCATGCCCGATATGCACTGGGATCATGTGACGTGCCGTCTAATTAGTCATGTGATTAGTGTATCCGTGTATTGGCGTTGCTGTGTGCACGCGAATCGTGTATTGGCGTTGCTGTGTGCACACGAATCGTTCTAAAAACGTTAATCTGATGATCCGCTGATATGGTCTAATGTAAACACCACCTAAGTTGGAGGTGGAGTAAAGCAGTATTGGGGACTGTCCCTAGAACTGACACAAGGTGCATGTAAACACACAAGCCGTCCGACATGGACTGAAGTTTTCCAAACAGGTTTTCTCAGCCACACACTAGAGTTGTGCTGATGCCATTGCTTAAACAATGTTTTTGATCATGTTTTACATATTTTCAATGTTATATGTACTAGAAAGAAATATAAAAACATGACAAGGGCACATTTAAGCATATTTATTACTGAATAGTTTTAATATTTTGAGAGTCACAATGCTAAAAAGAAAACATAATTCTAGACAGCAGCATAGATTTATTTCAAACCTGACATTAACTTTGTTTACTTGAAGTGATGCAGTTATAAATGTTGGGACTAAAATGTGACCTTTCAAAATGGATTCTATTAAGGCATAAAACTTCCAGTTTCTGACTGCACAAATAAAAGAAAAAGGCAACCATCATGACATAATTTAGGACAAATGTGAAATAAATCATTCACGAAATAATGGATAATCAAATTATTGTGAACATTTTTGAAATGCACTAGTATTAGCCCACGTTTCATTAACCTGCTTAATGTGCAATTTGAAAGTGCAAACTAAAATGCAAATAATGGAAATGTGTGAATTTAAAAAAGAAAAGCCTCTCAAATATCATAAAAAACTTTTTATGTTCACATGAGGTGGATGACTCGATGAAGCAATATTTTGCAAAACTGACAGGGAAACATTTTTTCCGCATTTAAGTCACATGACATGGCGAGCAAATGGAAGCACTCTGTTTCTGTAAAAAGAGTGCTCTCAAAGAATTAACATAAGAGGAGAAACCCCGGCTTTAATCACATAGCATCACTCAGTGGAAACACAAACCATTCACGATTGTGTTGAGTCGAAATGTTGAAAATATGGCTCCTATTTTGCACAAAGCTGTAATGGAAACCTGGTTATTGTCATTTATTAGCAATGAGCTCTTCATGATCAGTGAGCAATACCACTTGCATGTGAAGTAAAGAAAAAAAATAAATCAAAGAACCAAAGTGAAACCACTGTGATATAATTTATCAAAAGTTGAAAAGCTTCAATTAAAAAAAAAATGAGTATGTAGTGGATCAGTTGCAGCTATGTGGGTGGTTTCTAATGCAAAAAATTCTCATTTATAACACCTGATCTGAAAGAGATGCCATTGACTTTTGAATGCAGGCTGTTTAAAAACAGGCACTCAGTATATCATAGATGGTTACACAAAAGCACTACATAATTGAAGTGTCAGGATGATAAATCAGTGATGTGTTAAGAGGACGTGGTTCAACAAAGACAAACACAAATACTAGCAGGGGTGGAGGTAAATGAGTAAACATCTTGTATCAGTCATGAGCAGTGAAGTGCTTGCTCCACACGTAGGAGCGGATCTATGAATAATTCCATTTTTATCATGGAAGGTGGTGAGGTGTGTGATGCATTAGGTGAGGTATCGTTTATTTGGAGCCCTCCATCACAGGTATGGATGAAGGGGCCTGAGATGATAAAGCAGCTGTTTGTTAAGTCCAAGATCTGGAAAATAAGGAAGGTCCTACTGAGGAGAAGCAAGAAATACACATTCTGCAGGTGGCACAGGATTAAACATTATTCAGCATGATATATAAGAGCATGCATATCAACGAGCCTTCATTCAGGAAAAAAGACAAATCCTTGCCCACACAGGTCATGTGGCTTTCTGTTCCAGGAACTTTTGCAGCTACAGATAATGAGTGTGCCTGTTGCGGTTCCTCACTGGGTCCCCCTGTCTATTCCCTCCTGCTAAACAAAGGCTTTTCTGTTCATAGTGAAGTAGAAATATGAGTAAGAATAAGTACATTGCACCATTCTTCTGAAAGATAAAAAGCTTTTACACTTTAATTATGTCCTCCTTGGAGCTCAATGCATTTGATTACTGCTGAATACAAAGGTGAGCGCTTCTTAAAGGCTGCTTCGGGAAGATAAAATGTTGTAACGTTTGTGAAATAAAGTGTTAATTTGCAAAGACACTATAGTGTGAGCATGCTAGTTCTTGCTTTTGAAGTGCACCGTTTCCTTGCCAGTCACGCTTAAAAGACTTGTATGAGTGGCAACAAGTTCGAGAAAAGCAGCTCATCATCACTTAAATGTAAAAACATGAACATTTGTTCCAGTCAGCAATAGTGTGTATAAGCCAGAATGCCCATGTTGGCAAATATCACTTAAGTGAGCCTTTTCTGCTCACCATGGCTGGAAAGAGTGATTATATGAGTTATTATATCATTCCTAGCAGCTCAGACCAATCTGGCCATTTCCTCTGACCTCTCTTATCAACAAGGTTGGTTTGTTTCCACCCACAGAACTGTCGGTCACTCAGTGTTTTTTGTTTTTCACACCATTCTGTGTAAACTCTAGAGACTGTTGTGTGTGAAAACCCCAGGAGATCAGCAGTTTCTGAAATACTTAAACCAGTCCATCTGGCTCAAACCAACACCCGTGCCACAGTGAAAGTCACACTTTGAGATCACAATTTTTCTCATTCTGATGTTTGAAGTGAACATTAACTGAAGCTCTTGATTTGTATCTGCATGATTTGATGCATTGTGCTGCTGTCAGGGGATTGGCTGATTAGAGAACTGCATAAAACTGTAGGTGGATGGGTGTGCCTAATAAAGTGGCCAGTGAGTGTATATCAAACCTTGTAATCTTAACCTTGCCTTTGCCCAAAAGGAGCAACTTGATGATTGTCATGGAGTTTAATTTCCCTCAGTTAAGTGACAATTTGATGCGTGACAAAAAGGCTACGATCATGAAGTGCACTAAAAGGTCCATGCAGACTGACTGTCAATACATAGGATTAAAGGCTGTTACATGAAATCTAGGTATGAAAAATATTCCTTTACTGAAAAGACAATTTCTCTGAGGAAAATGGTGTGTTTTCCAGTACCACGCAATCATGAAGGCGCTTACCCAAGTACTTAGCAGTCATTGTTAGACATCTTAAGTTACAAAGGTAACTATGGATCTGTGAGACCGAGGGATGACCGTCACTACGAGCTAAAAAAGGAATGATCACCTTCGTTCTGCCTATCACTGAGACCATATGTCAACAAAGTCATGTCCATGACCTCCGGAAGCAGAACGACTTGCGTTATAAATAGCAGAGATTGCTCCTGGTTCAGTCTCCTACCTTGAGCGCCTCAGGATGGTCCAAGCGACAAGGATAGTGACGGTCATCCCTCGGTCTCACAGATCCATAGTTACCTTCGTAACTTACGATCTGTTTCGACCTCGCTCTGACAGTCACTACGGTCTAAAAAAGGGATGACACATACCAAAAGAGTCGTGAGGAACCCAGAATTAATCATTAGAACCTTGTTCGGTCATGGACATGAGGGCAGCATCGCTGATCGGAGCTGGGCGAGTTATGTCCACCCTGTAAAATCTGGTAAAAGTGCATGGCGTAGCCCATGAAGCCGCTGCACAGATATCGCCTGCTGTCACACCCCTAAGGGCAGCCCAAGACGTAGCTACACTTCTGGTAGAGTGAGCCCTCGTACCTGAAGGGACCGGTATCCCCTGAGCCCTGTAAGTGTGGGAGATAACCTCCACCAGCCAATGAGACAGCCTCTGTTTGGAAAGCGGCAGCCCGCGCTTCGCCGCCCCATAACAGACAAAAAGTTGAGAGTGCGTTCTCCTCAAGGACTGTGTACAGGCCAGATAAGCCCTCAAGGCCCTGACTGGGCACAAAGTGAGCAACTTGTCCTGCTCTGCCTGCGAGGCAGAGGAAGGCTGGAATTGGGACACCTCCAGAACCTGGTTGATGGACTGCTGATTAAGAACCTTTGGCAGAAAAGCTGGATTTGGCCAAAGCAACATGCCAGTGCCTCCTGCCCGCCACCTTAGACAGTTGTCGCTAATGGAGAGAGCACACAGCTCTCTGACCCGCTTTGCAGAACAGAGTGCCAAGAGAAAAGCAGTCTTAAGAGACAAAGATCGCAAATCTGCATCTGAAATAGGCTCATACGGACCTTCAGTGAGTGATGTTAAGACTGTGGGCAGATCCCAGCTCGGCGCCCACAAGGTGCGACCTGGACGCAACCTGCTGGCTCCCTTCAAGAACTGGCCAATCAAAGGATGCCTACCCAGGGGTCTGTTGTCTGCGCCCTGGTGAAAGGCTGAAATGGCAGAAGCATAGACCTTTATTGTACTGACTGCCTTGCCTTGATCCAAATGGGACTGCAAGAAGCGTAAAACATGTGGCACAGGGCAATCTGCTGGCTCAAGACCCATGCTGGCACACCAATCTGAAAAGATCCTCCATCTGAGTGCATAGCAAGCTCTAGTAGATGGAGCCCTGGTGTTATCGAGTGTCTCTTGAACAGACTTGTCTAGCCACTCAGTGATGGACTCTGCAGGGGCCAAACCCATAGACGTAGGGCACCTGGGTTCGGATACCAGATCCGCCCGTTCGCCTGTGACAGAAGATCCACTCTGCATGGTAACTGCCATGGCTGACCCTGCAGCAGCCGGAGCAGGTCTGGGAACCAAGGCCCCGACGGCCACCGTGGAGCAACCAGCAGGACTGAGTGTTGGCCCTCTCCGATCCTCCGGAGGACCTGAGCTATGAGAGGTAGTGGAGGAAAAGCATACAACAAGCTTGTTGGCCATTCTTGTGACAGAGCATCCAGGCCCAGACTGCCCCCCTGCCCTGTGAGGGAGTACCATTCCGGGTAGTGTGTTGTCTCTCGCTGACGCAAAGAGATCCACTTGTGCAACACCATACCGCATCCAGATCTGGCTGATGACGTCCATGTTCAGTCTCCATTCTCCCAGGAGTGGCCCCGTCCTGGAGAGAATGTCGGCTGCTCTGTTCTCCACACTTGGGATGTGCACTGCCTTCAGTGAAGAGAGTCGTGGCCATGCCCATGTCAGCAACTCCTCCGCCACCTGGAGGCACCGCCAGGACCTCATGACCCCTTAGTGATTCACATAATACACAGCCAAGGTGCTGTCTGTTCTCACAAGAACATGTTGGTATTGCAACACCGGCAGGAATCTTCGAAGAGCGAGATGGATGGCCTTCAGTTCGAGGACATTTTATGTGCTCCAACATCCATGGGGGTTGCCACATGCCCCTCACCGACCGTCCTTCCCAGACAGTTCCCCAGCCTGTCAAGGACGCGTCCATCGAGATGACCTGTCTCCTGTGGGGAAGGCCCCCCAGTGGGACACCTCGGAGCAGGAACTCCCAGTCCCTCCAAGGACATAGAGCTTGGATGCAAGCCCGAGACACACACAGCCTCACCTGCCTGTCATCTTTCGGATGGAGATGGAAAGCGTTGAACCAACACTGCAGGGGGCGTGCCCTCAGCAGGCCAAGAGGAATTACTGCTGCTGCTGCGGCCATCAAACCCAGCAGCTTCTGGACTCTGTGAGCCGTAACAAGACTTCCCAAGCAGAAATACTTCAGCATTTCAATCAAGCTGTCCACTCCCCATGGAGTGAGAGACGCCATCATGCTGATTGAGTCAAGGAAGATGCCAAGGAATTCCACCTGTTGGCGGGGTTGCAGGTTGCTCTTCTTGTGGTTGACAGTGAAGCCCACGGATTGGATGTGGGCCAGAACTGTGTCTGTGTCGCGCACTACCTGCTCTCGGGAGGGGGCACAGATGAGCCAATTGTCCAGGTAGGGTAGGATTTTCAGACCTCGAGCCTGGAGGGGGGACAGCACGGCTGACACCACGTGAGTAAAAACCCTTGGGGCCAGGGAAAGGCCAAAAGGAAGGACCTGGAACTGGAATGCCCTGCCCTGGAAGGCAAAGTGCAGGAAGGGCCTGTGTTCTGGGCAGACTGGGATGTGGAAATATGTGTCCTTTAGGTCCAGAGATGTGAACCACTCCCCCTGCCGGATGGACTGCATCACCACTCTTGTGTGGACCATCTTGAAAGGCAGCACCTTGAGATATCAGTTCAAGGGCCTGAGGTCGAGAACAGGGCAATGACCTCCATATTTTTTGGGAACAATAAAATACTTGGAGTAGAATCCAGTGAGCTGTGCGCTGGGTGGTACTTCTGAGATGGCCTCTTTTAGAAGTAACTCTTGAACCTCCTTGATGAGTACGGACATCAAAGCTGGGTCTTTTACAGATGTTGCCCTGACCCCTGAAAACGTAGGGGGTCGCCGTCGGAATTGCGATCGGTAGCCGCGAGCCACCATAGCCACAACCCAAGGGTCTGGCGCAATCTTCTCCCAGGAGGTCCATGACAGCTGGGAAGGACAATCGACAGGCGACCCAAGACTCCTATGCAGGACTGCCGCCGTGGTCTGCACCCCTGCCTGTGCCCCACTGCAGTCCTCTTCTTCCCCTGGGTTGGGGATTTGGGGCCATACTTTGGTCGGGTGCATGAAATCGCCAGTTCCGTGGGGCCACCGGGTCGTTGCCCGTCGGCAGAGGCCGAGTGGGCTGCCGCAGCCTATACCTACCCATAGGCACCCGGCTGGCAGTTGAAGCCGACTTAAAGCACACATGCTGGACAGCTTCCCTAGATGCCGCAGTCCGCTCAGCGCAATCAAGCACCTCCTGGGATCCTGGGTGAAAGACATGCCCAGGTGCCATGGGGAGGCTCAGCAGCTCCTGCTTGATGGCTTCTGACAGGGAGGTTTGCACCAGCCAAACCTGTCTGCGGCACAGCACCACAGAGGCCATAGCGTCCCCCACGTCTTGTGTCAGCTGGGAGTGGGAATAAAGAGCTGCATCCGCCAGGGCCCTGGAGTCCTGATCATCTGGG
Organism: Neoarius graeffei; assembly: GCF_027579695.1. Lineage (NCBI taxonomy): Eukaryota > Metazoa > Chordata > Actinopteri > Siluriformes > Ariidae > Neoarius > Neoarius graeffei. Next base: position 47,025,215 of record NC_083584.1, on the reverse strand, counting down.
GTCAGTGTCTTCCGTAGAGCCACCAGGGTGATGGCTAGAGCATTACCCATTCAGGCTGCTCGTGCCGATGCATTAAAAGAGTGAGTGGCCAGGCAGTCTGTCTTGGCGCACTCCTTACGAGCACAACGTGGATTGGGGGATATGCGGGCAAGGCCCAGGGATGTCAATGCGGCCATTGATGGCTCAACTGGTGGCATGTCCCCCAGTCCAGTCTCAACCGGGTAACCAGCTGTTGCCAGCTGGCGGCAGCCTGCATGAAACCGGGGGCGTTGTGACGACTTACCCCATATTGACTTGAGCATTGCTGCATAATCATCTGCCACAGGTATAGGAGGTGGTGGGGTAGTGTGAGAGACGCCCTCCCAAACTCCTCCCAAAGGAGCCGGGGCAGGTGCAGGTACCGTGACACCAGGGAGCTGACAGGGGCCTCTTCCATTCCCGTGGAGCCGTCACCCGGCTCTGCAGAGCCAGAATGCTGGTCTCCCCCAAGGCCATCCCTACCTGTTGTGTTGTCCGTCGCTGTGTGGGGAGCGTAAAGGGATAGCACATCCATATCGCCCCACCCATCCTCCTCACCATAGCTCTCAGGCCTGAATGAGAGGGTACCCCCCTGGCCCAGGGCCAGGGAAGTAGACGACAAGCCCTGGTGACCTTCCAGCCTGTCCATCCTCTGTGACAGAGCCTGGAGAACCGAGAGGATCTGGAGCGACTCTGTGTTACCACTCTCCATCACCGTAGCTGAGACAGGGCACTTAGCAGGTCTGGGCACCTCTCTTTGGGCAGGCCTGTGGGGGGACTCCCGCTGCCGGTCACGTGAATGCTTGCATTTGTGCTTACTGGAGAGGGACGGCTGGTCGGGGGAGAGTCGCCTCTCTCTCCGGCTCTCGTGCACATGGCCGCCTACCTGGCTGGCCCAGCACTGTCTTTCCCCCCGGAGAGGTCGCAGGCCACGCTGCAGGGGTTGTCCACATCCTCCAGCACGTGGGCAGCTCCAAGGCACATTGGACACTCCCTGTGCCCATCTCTGGAACTCATTGAGGCCCTGCAAATCCTGCAGTAGTGGGAAGCCATCGTAGCCACACAGAGGCCTAGGCGGTCTGAAGTCTGGAGTCCTCCTTGAGTAGTCCACCAAGGTATTATGGTGGCCTGCACCAGCGCGCGAATGCACTTAGCGGGCACACACTAGACCCACCAGCTGCGAACAGGGGTATAGGGCATGGCAGAGGAGGGCAACGCAGAAGAGCACTGTCACAGCCTGCACCTGAATGCACCAGATGAAAATAGGAAAAGCACAGCCCACAGTATCATGATGGCCCACACCAGTGCACGAATGCACTTAGCAGGCGTACACTAGCCCCACCAGCTGTGAACAGTGGTATAGGGGATGCCACAGGGTCACAGTGGTGGCCTGCACTAGCGTACGAATGTACTTAGCGGGCACACACTAGCCCCACCAGCTGCGAACAGGGGTATAGGGCGTGGCAAAGAAGGGCGTCACCAAGGAGCACTGTCGTGGCCTGCACCTGGATGCACCTGATGGAAACAGGAAAAACACAGCACACAATATTATGATGGCCCGCACCAGCGCACAAATGCACTTAGCGGGCGCACACTAGCCCCACCAGCTGCAGACAGGGGTATAGGGTTTGGCACGGGAACATTGCTGAGGCCTGCACAGCATGCAAACGCACCTAGCAGGCTACACCAGTGAACAACAACAACAACAACAAAAAGGCACAACACAATAGCAGGTGCACACCAAAACACAGTATGAAACTCAAATAACAAATCCACTTACCGTGGCGATATAGGACAATTCAAACAAATATAGCGCTAGGTGGGCTGTGACAGTAGCCTGACAGGCTCACACGATTTCTGGCTGCGACAACAGCAGTAAAAAACACAGAAAATAGGTATTATGGCGGCCCACACCAGTGCGCGAATGCACTTAGTGGGCTCGCACTAAGCCCACGGCTGCAAACAGCGGTATAGGCACACAGTGGTAACAAACTCAGATTACCCAGAAATCTAGCGCATATAACGTCAAGCAAAAAGGATACCTGAAAAAACAAGTTTACAGCCTACCGGCAAATTAAGCTAAGCACATAGCTCAGAAATACACAAACCACAACAATCCTTGGGGACACAAGGCACCCATACCACGCAGGTAACGAATTAGTGGAATGTGAAGCAAAGAAATCAGGATTTCTTACCTTACGGGTCTCTTACTTACGGTCTCGTACGACGCGATCAAGGTGAGAGACTGAACCGGGAGCAATCTCTGCTATTTATAACATAAGTCATTCTGCTTCCGGAGGTCATGGACATGACTTTGCTGACATACAGTGGTGCTTGAAAGTTTGTGAACCCTTTAGAATTTTCTATATTTCTGCATAAATATGACCTAAAACATCATCAGATTTTCACGCAAGTCCTAAAAGTAGATAAAGAGAACCCAGTGAAACAAATGAGACAAAAATATTATACTTGGTCATTTATTTATTGAGAAAAATGATCCAATATTACATATCTGTGAGTGGCAAAAGTATGTGAACCTCTAGGATTAGCAGTTAATTTGAAGGTGAAATTAGAGTCAGGTGTTTTCAATCAATGGGATGACAATCAGGTGTGAGTGGGCACCCTGTTTTATTTAAAGAACAGTCAAACAAAGTTCAAAGATCAAAGTCTGATCTTCATAACACATGTTTGTGGAAGTGTATCATGGCACCAACAAAAGAGATTTCTGGGGACCTCAGAAAAAGCGTTGTTGATGCTCACTGGGCTGGAAAAGGTTACAAAACCATCTCTAAAGAGTTTGGACTCCACCAATCCACAGTCAGACAGATTGTGTACAAATGGAGGAAATTCAAGACCATTGCTACCCTCCCCATGAGTGGTCAACCAACAAAGATCACTCTGAGAGCAAGGTGTGTAATAGTCGGCGAGGTCACAAAGGACCCCAGGGTAACTTCTAAGCAACTGAAGGCCTCTCTCACATTGGCTAATGTTAATGTTCATGAGTCCACCATCAGGAGAACACTGAACAACAATGATGTGCATGGCAAGGTTGCAAGGAGAAAGCCACTGCTCTCCAAAAATAACATTGCTGTTCGTCTGCAGTTTGCTAAAGATCACGTGGACAAGCCAGAAGGCTATTGGAAAAATGTTTAGTGAACGGATGAGACCAAAATAGAAAATTTTGGTTTAAATGAGAAGCATTATGTTTAGAGAAAGGAAAACACTGCATTCCAGCATAAGAACCTTATCCCATCTGTGAAACATGGTGGTGGTAGTATCATGGTTTGGGCCTGTTTTGCTGGATCTGGGCCAGGACGGCTTGCCATCATTGATGGAACAATGAATTCTGAATTATACCAGCGAATTCTAAAGGAAAATGTCAGGACATCTGTCCATGAACTGAATCTCAAGAGAAGGTGGGTCATGTAGCAAGATAACGACCCTTAGCACACAAGTCATTCTACCAAAGAATGGTTAAAGAAGAATAAAGTTAATGTTTTGGAATGGCCAAGTCAAAGTCCTGACCTTAATCCAATCGAAATGTTGTGGAAGGACCTGAAGTGAGCAGTTCATGTGAGGAAACCCACCAACATCCCAGAGTTGAAGCTGTTCTGTTCCGTACGGAGGAATGGGCTAAAATTCCTCCAAGCCGGTGTGCAGGACTGATCAACAGTTACTGGAAACGTTTAGTTGCAGTTATTGCTGCACAAGGGGGTCACACCAGATACTGAAAGCAAAGGTTCACATACTTTTGCCACTCACAGATATGTAATATTGGATCATTTTCCTCAATAATTAAATGACCAAGTATAATATTTTTGTCTCATTTGTTTAACTAGGTTCTCTTTATCTACTTTTAGGACTTGTGTGAAAATCTGATGATGTTTTAGGTCATATTTATGCAGAAATATAGAAAATTCTAAAGGGTTCACAAACTTTCAAGCACCACTGTATGGTCTGGGTGATAGGCAGAACGAAGGTGATCATTCCTTTTTTAGACCGTAGTGACAGAGCGAGGTCGAAACAGATCATACGTTTTCCTTGATGTTTTCTTTCATATCACTATTTTGCTACTTCCACTTTTTGTAAGCTATTCATAATTTTTCACCACAGTTCATTTCATTGCAAGTGTTAAAAAAGAAACATGGAAACAGTGTAACACTGGTAATATTATAATTGAAAAGCAGAATGAAACTTGTCCCTGATGCCTGTATCTGAATGTAAACAAGGTATAATTTTGCTAATCCAGTTAAGGCTTTGTACCAGATCTTCCACCAAGGTCTTCCTGTGTGACTGCAGTACTAAACGCTTATAAAGGTGCAATTACCATATCTTGTGCACATCATCAAGAAGGTTGCTTTATCATGTAAATTATGAGCTTCTTTAGTAAATCTACCCAAGCAATCTACTGTACAGCTGCACAAACTCGCATGCAAATTAAGCATTTCAGACAAAAGTGGATTTGTAAAGACCTCCAGTGTCGAGCTATATAGAATCCAGTTCGGCAAAACTTCTTCACAGAACGTCTTCACAGAATGTTCATACAAGTTGTGAATAAAAAGTAATAACCATGATTCATCATGAATAAGCCTCGATTTCCAGAGCACTGTATAGTATATAATAAAAGCCTGAATGAACCTGCATCTAAAGGCACGTCAAAACTGAATAGATAGAGAAGTTATTTACAAAGTAAATAGCCTCCATCTTCCCTGCCAGGCACATTCATGCAATGTGGCTAGAGCTTAGGGTTTCTAGCTGATTGCAATCGACTCCTCTGAAGTGGCAAGAACAATAAACTCTAATGATAGGGCCATCTCCAAAATATTGTGTATAGTAGAGGAATACAGATTAACTCTACATATTCAAGGCCTCGGTGTATGCCAGACACTTTCCTCAATTTCTACAGTCCTGTTAACCATGTTGTCTCCTTATTGATGAGGCATACAGTATCTTCCCCAATATCTTCATTAAACCATACTTGAGCCTGGCGGTGGGAGGAGAAATAATTTCACAACTCTCTATCTCTGCTTTCCATTCCCTAATACCAGAAGACGGTGGCACAGTGGTGCAAGTGCACTGCTACCTCACAGCAAGAAGGTTCTGGGTTCGAGCCCAGTGGCCGACGGGGGTCTTTCTGTGTGGAGTTTGTATGTTTTCCCAGTGTCTGCATGGGTTTGCTCCAGTTTCCCCCACAGTCCAAAGACATAGGGTTAGGTTAACTGGCTACTCTAAATTCTCCATAGTGTGTGTGTGTGTGTGTGTGTGTGTGTGTGTGTGTGTGTGTGTGTGTGTGTGTGTGTGTGTGTGAAAGATTAAGAGGAGAAAACCTCTATAATAATCCAGTAGAAAGCAACAGGAAACCACTACTGTAATTCTTCCCTAGAGGCTTTGATGGCTGAAGCTGTCAGAATGGTCACGTCACTGCAGTGACACACAAACTGGCAACCATAGTGGAGCAACTGAGAAATTACTCCAGACTGACATAAATAAAGGGAATCCAAAACTAGCTTTATACTGGGTCAATGAAATTGATGCCGACCCAGGGACTGTCATAACTGCGCATTCCTGATTTATCAGCCAGGCAAATTGAGAACCAGATGATCATTCACTGCATGCTGTGAAGTATGTTGAAACAGCAACATTAATCAAGCTTGTGCAATTCTATAATGCACTGTCTTACTGACTCAGTACTGGGTCACTCTCGGTGAAAACAAAGAAACTTGTTACTTCAATTTAACAACCCAGAAATCTCACTGTCACTAACACCGTCTTGGTGTGGAAGCTTTTCAACTGCTATAAGAAATGATAAGGTGATAGCAAAGCATGTCTACAAATCATCACTTCCTCCAGAAGTGAACCAATAAAGGTGTCATTTGATGTTCAGTTCAAGCACAGCGGCTCTCGAGCATCAGCCAGCCATAAATAGGAGAGTTCTGTAGGAGAGGGGAGGAGACTAAATCCTCTTACAGCATTGCAAGCAGAGCGTGCTGTGCATTTAAAGAAGAACCTACTTTGCTTTCTGCTTTCATCTCAACTCTTCCATCCATCTTCAAGACCTTTCTTAAAGATCCAGCTCATGTAGCCCTTAACAGACCACAGTTACTTTTAATGGGCAATTCTGAACTCAGCAAACAGTATTCAGTTCAATATTCTGGAGATTTTTTTTTCTATATTGAGAATGTAAATAATGAGTTTAAACTGTATTCTTTGGGTAAAGCATATAAGCTTAGAAAAACTAAAAATTAATAAATGGCAGAAAAGTGTTTGTGCTATTGTCACAAGTTCAAGGGTAGCATGGTGGTGTAGTGGTTAGCACTGTCTCCTCACAGCAAGAAGGTTCTGGGTTCAAGCCCAGTGGCTGACAGGGGCCTTTCTGTGTGGAGTTTGCATGTTCTCCCCATGTCTGTGTGGGTTTCCTGTGGGTGCTCCGGTTTCCCCCACAGTTCAGAGACATGCACTTAGGTTAACATTGGGCGGCCTTGGGCTGAAGTACCCTTGAGCAAGGTACCTAACCCCTAACTGCTCCCCAGGTGCTCCCACTGCTCTGGATGTGTGTGTGCGCGTGTGTTCACTGCTTCAGATGGATTAAATACAGAGGATGAATTTCACTGTTCTTGAGTGTGCATGTGACAAATAAAGGCTTCTTCTTCAAATCCCAATGATGCCACAGGTATTCTTGGCCAGGAGCCCAAGACAGCAAAATTGGCTATGCTTTCAGGAAGGGGGGGTGACAAACTCACTACACTGTCAATCTCAGCAACACGAACCAATCATGGGCATTTGTGAGCTCATGCACGCAGAAATGGGTGGACAGTGCTCCCCTCTGGGTGTGTTATGTCACCCAGTGACATTGCTTGAGCAGTGGTTCAAAAAGATGCAGTCATTTGGCTTGACATGTCTTGGCGTACGCATGTGATAGCATTTGTCCTCCCTGGTTGGTAGTTGTTGTGTGATGAGTAGACAAAACTGGGGGTGGGGTGTGAGTAAATTAGGGAGAAGGGAAAAAATCAAAAAAGGGGGGAAAATATATGGTGTTATTAAATTGAGATTTTGCTTTAATAATCCATATGTTGTTGGGTTTTTTTTCTGAAATATTACAGTGCGGGGCGGCACGGTGGTATAGTGGTTAGCGCTGTCGCCTCACAGCAAGAAGGTCCTGGGTTCGAGCCCCGGGGCCGGCGAGGGCCTTTCTGTGTGGAGTTTGCATGTTCTCCCCGTGTCCGCGTGGGTTTCCTCCGGGTGCTCCGGTTTCCCCCACAGTCCAAAGACATGCAGGTTAGGTTAACTGGTGACTCTAAATTGACCGTAGGTGTGAATGTGAGTGTGAATGGTTGTCTGTGTCTATGTGTCAGCCCTGTGATGACCTGGCGACTTGTCCAGGGTGTACCCCGCCTTTCGCCCGTAGTCAGCTGGGATAGGCTCCAGCTTGCCTGCGACCCTGTAGAAGGATAAAGCGGCTAGAGATAATGAGATGAGATGAGAATGAGATATTATAGTGCCTTGAAAAAGTATTCATACCCCTTGAACTTTTTCACATTTTTCCACCTTACAACCACAAACTTAAGTTTTTTATTGAGATTTTATGTGATAGACCAACACAGAGTAGCACATAATTGTGAAGTGAAATGAAAATGATAAACGGTCTTCAAAATTTTAAACAAATAAAAATCTGAAAAATGTGGTGTGCATTAGTATTCAGCCCCCTGTACTCTGATACCTCTAAATACAATCTAGTGCAATCAATTGCCTTCAGAAGTCATCTAATTAGTTAATAGAGTCCTACTGTGTGTAATTTACTCTCAGCATAAATACACTTGTTCTGTGAAGGCCTCAGTGGTTTGTTAGAGAACACTGAAGAACAAACAGCATCATGAAGACCAAAGAACTCACCAGACAGGTCAGGGATAAAGTTCTGGAGAAGTTTAAAGCAGGGTTAGGTTATAAAAAAATATCCCAAGCTCTGAACATCTCAAGAAGCACTGTTCAATCCATCATTCAAAAATGGAAAAAGTATGGCACAACTGCAAACCTACCAAGACATGGCCGTCCACCTAAACTGACAGAGCGAGCAAGGAGAGCACTGGTCAGAGAAGCAGCCAAGAGGCCCATGATCACTCTGGAGGAGCTGCAGAAATCCACAGCTCAGGTGGGAGAATCTGTGCACAAGACAACTATAAGTTGTACACTCCACAAATCTGGCCTTTTTGGAAGAGTGGCAAGAAGAAAGCCATTGTTGAAAGACAGGCATAAGAAGTCCCGTTTGCAGTTTGTCAGAAGCCATGTAGGGGACACAGCAAACATGTGGAAGAAGGTGCTTTTGTCAGATGAGACCAAAGTTGAACTTTTTGGCCTAAATGCAAAGCGCTATGTGTGGCGGAAAACTAACACTGCTCATCACCCTGCACACACCATCCCCACTGTGAAACATGGTGGTGGCAGCATCATGCTATGGGGATGCTTTTCTTCAGTAGGGACAGGAAAACTGGTCAGAGTTGATGGGAAGATGGATGGAGCTAAATACAGGGCAATCCTGGAAGAAAACCTGTTGGAGGCTGCAAAAGACTTGAGACTGGGAAGGAGATTCACCTTCCAGCAAGACAATGACCCTAAACATACAGCCAGAGCTACAATGGAATGGTTTAGATCAAAGAATATTCATGTCTTAGAATGGCCCAGTCAAAGTCCAGACCTAAATCCCATTGAGCATCTGTGGCAAGACTTGAAAATTGCTGTTCACAGACGCTCTCCATCCAATCTGGCTGAGCTTGAGCTATTTTGCAAAGAAGAATGGGCAAAAATTTCAGTGTCTAGATGTGCAAAGCTGGTAGAGACATACCACAAAAGACTTCCAGCTGTAATTGCAGCAAAAGGTGGCTCTACAAAGTATTGACGCAGGGGGGCTGACTACTAATGCACACCACATTTTTCAGATTTTTATTTGTTTAAAATTTTGAAGACCATTTATCATTTTCATTTCACTTCACAACTATGTGCTACTCTATCACATAAAATCTCATTAAAAAACTTAAGTTCGTGGTTGTAAGGTGGAAAAATGTGAAAAAGTTCAAGGGGTATGAATACTTTTTCAAGGCACTGTACTATTCACTGTTTCTTCTAAGCCCTGCAATGACCTGGTGACTTGTCCAGAGTGTACCCCACCTCTTGCCCATAGTCAGCTGGGATAGGCTCCAGCTTGCCTGCGACCCTGTACAGTACAGGATAAGCGGCTACAGATGGATTGATGGATGGATGTTTCTTCCAGTACCTCATGAATTTTGTCTTTTTTTTTCAAAATAAACACTTATTTCAAATTTGATTCTTGCAAAAAAAAAAAGTTGGGACAGTAAAGCATTTGACAGTTTATAATATCGCCCCATTCTTTCTGCAAACAAATCTTAAGATGTGCAACAGTAAGTGGTCATCAATGTCATAGTTTTAGTTTCAAAATTCTCCACACATTCTCTATTGGGGACAGAGGGAACAGGCACCATCTTCTTCCACAGCCATGCTTTTGTAATGTGTGCAGATTTTTGTTTTGCATTGTCTTGTCGAAAAATTCCTGGAAAAAATGTTGTCTTGAAAGCAGGATATGTTGCTCCAACATACATGTTTCCAGTGTGTGATGGTCCATCCCAGATGCCTCCAAGTTCAAAGAAGTCAAAAAGCGCACACAGAAAAACCACAGTTAACATAAGGCTTCCTTTTAAAGTTTTAACGGGCATTTATGGATGTAACTTTGTAGTGTAGTGCTAAATAAAAGGTTTGTCAAAGTAATCCCAAGCCCATGTGGTTATATCAGCTATAGATGAATGACGGCTCTTGATGCAGTGCCATCTGAGGGATCGACGATCATGGGTCTTCAGATTAGGCTTGCACACTTGCCCTTTACGCACCAAAATTCCTCCCTATTTTTTGAACCATTTAATGATATTATGCACCATAGAGAATGAAATATCCAAATCCCTTCATATCTTCCTTTGAGGAACATTATTTTTAAACATTTCAATAATTTTCTCATGTATTTGTTGACAAACTGTAGATCCTCAGCCCATCTTTACTCCTCAAAGACTTGGCCTTTACGGCATACTGATTTTGTACCAAATCATGATTATAGTCACCTGTTGACATCACCTGTTTCAAATCACATCATTATATAATTGTTTTACCTCATCACTAGCCCTAAATTGTCCCCATCCCAACTTTTTCTGGAATGTGTTGCAGGTCTGAAACACAGGAATGGATGTAAGTTAACAAATGAAATGAAGTTGACCAACAAAACATGGAATATCTTGGCTTCATTCTGTCTGCAATGAAACACATTCATTCATTCATTCATTCATTCATTCATTATCTCTAGCCGCTTTATCCTTCTACAGGGTCGCAGGCAAGCTGGAGCCTATCCCAGCTGACTACGGGCGAAAGGCGGGGTACACCCTGGACAAGTCGCCAGGTCATCACAGGGCCAATGAAACACAAGTCAAAGTAAATTTAGAAATCACTGCCTTCTTTTTTGATTTGCATTTTCCATACCATCTTAACTTTTTCTGATTTGGGATTGTTTTACATTCAAATGTGTCAGAATATCAGTTATGCCCAAAATAAAAAAAAATAAAAAATTACATGCTTGTCTAATAAAGACAACATAAAATCCGCTCATTTAGGTACTTTTTTCAAGCATTAATTTCACCACAGTTTAGTTTCATAAATCTTCCAAAGTAGCCTGATCATCATAACATCTCTTCCATTTTTTTTTTTCTGACTGCAGAGCCACAGAGGCACAGTTTTACAACAGCAGTTTCAGGCCAGTGGCATTCAGCCACTGAAATTGCTGACAATTTGGTTTATTTTATCTGTTAGCCTAATCAACATTTTAGTCATTTAAGGTTTAGGGTTTGGGTTTGGATAAGGTTAGGGTTAGGTTAGGGCAATGCTATCCCTTCTTAAATGGTAATAGGCATGACAACACATATAATCAATACAAATGCTCTCTGTTTACATGGCACAATTGTATTAACTAGCAGGTTCACATGATGTCCTACTATGCATGCGTTCAGTGCCACTTGTCTGAAACTGCTGTTGTAAATCTGCATCTCTGCAGTTCAACCCTTTTCAATGAGCTTGGGAATTTAATCCCACACACTTCCATGCTGATGTCGATGTCGTAAAAGCTATGTGCATGTGAATAAAAATAATTTAATAAATTAAATTAAAGTAGCAAGAAGTGTATAGTCTAATGTAATGGAGTATAAGTACATTTTCCATCCATCCATCCATTAGCTATTCTGCTTATCCATCAATGTCACGGAGGAAGCTGGAGCCAATCCCAGATGACTTCAGGCCAGATATGGGGTGTACCCTGGACAGGTTGCCAATCTATGACAGGGCTTAGAAATACATTTTTTAAATTGTGAGTGAGAGTGAAAAGTATTATGCATTAAAACTTCTCATATACTTACAATTTATTGGAAAAAGTTACTTAAGTGTATCTAACAGTGTAAACATAATGTGTTACTACCCACCTCTGATGATGAGTCATCCTCACCATGGCAGTGACTCCAAACAAGGAGCGTTATAGTGTTATATGTGGTGCTGGTATGAATTATTTGAAGTAGGTTAGGTTACACAAGTTGTTAAGTAATGAATTCCATTATCATAATTGGTTTGAAGATATACATTGCCAGACTGATTATTAGTGACAAAAAAGTGGGAGTAGTTCAACCATTGCTGGAAATAAATTCTGCATTGTCTATTTCCAGGGTCTTGTTTGGCTGATCGCTGTTTTCATGTGCATTTACAGAGAAACTCCAATGAAAGCTCAGGATTACTTCCAGTTGGGAGCATGCTGTGCAAGAAAAAAAAAAAAAAAAACTGTGTTCCTGCTTCCTGCTGGTGTCTTGGTTTCTGTTCTTTTGCTTCTGTTGAACTCCAATCTTAGGAGACACCCTTTGGACTTTTCATCTTATCAGATGATTCTGTTTGTTCTATCTCCTGGACATTTTAACCCATATACCTTGAAGCAATACACAAAATGTTCACAGACAGTCTACAAGCCTGAGCTTTCCTACCTTCATAACTACCGACCTCCCAGGCACATTTTTCAACCATGAAGGAACCTCAACCTCACAAATTTGCTGTTACTTGTTACTTTGGAGGAGTTAACTAGCTTTCTTTACTGCAGGTGTGGTGAAATTGACAGTAAGCTGGTTATAGACTGTTCTCTGTGCACACAGGTCAGTATGGAGTCATGGACTCTCAGATCTCAGGGAAGTCCAAATCCCTGAATAATTTGACACTGGAGCACACAGAGATGATGCTTCAGAAAGTAATAGTAGTTGTGTAATTTTGCTTAAATAAGAATAATAATTACAAAAAAAGACGACTAAAATTATATTCGCTTGTTTATTTTTGATCTGTGCTGACGTGGAATTTGAAATGAAGTTGAATGTATTATTAATAGCAAATCATTTACTAGGTAATATTACCTAGCTACAGCCCTTTATCTAAAATTTTACCCTCATCATTCTGGAAATATCACAATTTATGACATACATAACCATCTGGACTTCTTTCCATCAGATCAGTCTACTCTTGACCTCAATGCACTGAAAGACACCTCTCATCTCATGCACTCAAACATGTAAGAAAACTGAACTTATTGTTCACTCTCAAGCCTACTCAGCCCACATGCTTCCCGATAGACCGGTCATGAATGCTGTTCATGAGTTTCCTCTGTAATAAATGAAACTGATCATAGACCCAAAAGTCCTTCAGCCATACTTGGCTGCAATTTCTAGTTCCACTGATTATTGTAATGAGTATTACAATAATCAGCGGAACTAGAAACTGCTGCCAAGTGAGGCTGAAGGAGTTCTTAGCTTCTTTGAAGATAAAATCTGCAAGCTATATCAGCACTTCCGAACTGCCTTCCCTTCACTCAATTACAGTGATACCCTCTATAAATCCCCTGACAAACTCTTGACAGCTTTCTCTCTTTCTGAGCCAAGAGTTATCTCTGATCTCATTTCTAAATCAAATCCATCGTCCTTCTTGCCCAATCCTGCCCCTAGTCCCCACCACTGTAATTGTCTCTCTATCATCTCCCCACCCATCTGTCATCTCATTAACGTATCACTTCCTTCTGATAATGTTCCTTCTGCTCCTTAAACCACTGCCGTTACCCCCATTCTTAAGAAACTTGATCTTGACCCTGCCTAATGAAAGAGTTACTGCCCCATTTCTCATATAGCTGTCTTTGCTAGATTGTTTAAAAGTATATTAATAAGACAGTTATCCAGTGGATATGAAAATCCTACGCACCCCTGTTTTGTGTGTGGTTTTTGTGATGTAAAATGTAATTAATGTCAGATTATTAATGTCTGATTCTTTTTCACCTTTAATGCGATATAGCAACTAACAAATCTAAGTGAAAACCAAAGAGAAATGTTTTAGGAAAAGAAAAGAGACAGCTGAGGATCTTCAGTTTGTCAACAAATGCATGAGAAAATGACTGACATTTAAAAACAATGTTCCTCAAAGAAAGATAGGAAGGGATTTGGATATTTGACCCTCTGTGGTGGTTAATATCACTAAATGATTCAAGGAATCTGGAGGAATCTTGATGTGCAAAGGGTAAGGGCATAACCCTAAGCTGAACACCTATGATCTCCGATCCCTCAGACGGCACTGCATCAAGAACCATTTACTTCTCTTGGCTCAGAATCATCTAGGATGGACCATCGCACAGTGGAAACATGTACTGTGGTCAGATGAATCAGTATTCCAGGTCTTTTTTTGGAAGAAATTGATGCCATGTGCTCTGGACCAAAGTCGAAAAGGACCATCCAGACTGTTACCTGCAACAAGTCCAAAAGCCAGAGTCCGTCATGGTATGCGGTTGTGTCAGTGAACTTGGCAAAGGTAACTTACACTTCTGTGTTGGCAGCATTAATGCAGAAAAGTGCATTGAGATTTTGGAGCAACATGTGCTGCCTTCAAGACGTCATATTTTCCAGGGATATTTCAACAAGACAATGCAAAACCACATTCTGCACACATTATAAAGGCATGGCTGCAGAAGAAGAGAGTGTCTGTCCCCTCTGTCCCCAATAGAGAATGTGTAGAGAATTTTGAAATGAAAAATATGACAACGTCGACCACGTACTGTTGCACAACTTAAGACCTGTTTGCAGGAAGAATGGGACAAAATAACACCTGAAACGTTTCATCACTTGGTATCTTCAGTCCCTAAACATCTTTTAAATGTTGTGAGGAGGAATAACAACATTATAAAGTGGTAAATGCTCTATTGTCCCAACTTTTTTATGTGTTTATTTTGGAATAAATAAATAAATAAATAAAATTCATGATGTAAAACATCTAATAATGTGCTGTTGTACTGTTTTGAGTGCAGTACAGGTCAAAGATTATTTACAAATCATGGTTTTCAGTTTTAATTTCAATTTCATCATACCATTCCAACTTTTTCTGATCTGGGGTTCTACATGTATGTACACATGTGAGTAACATAATTCTTAAATTGCTGAAGCTCTGGGTTTCAGGGATTTGTATGTGTGGCAGCGGGGGTGTGGTCAAGCGCCGGTCTGTCACAGGAGGGCGGAGTCAGGGAAGGTAAGTGGCAGAATCACGACACCTGAGAACAATTAACCTGTGTTTGTGTGTGTCTTCCCAGTGACCGCGCCCTATTTAAGGAGGGAGAGTGAGAGCAGAGGGGTGATCTCCGAACTAGACGCTGGCTGTGTGTGTGTGTCTAGGCAATATAACGTTGTGCACTGAAAAGTGTGGCAATAAAGCCATTTTGCAACCCTGATCTCTGTCCTGCCGTCCAGGACAGCCGCCAGATGATCCTCCGCCAGCTCGACTGCCTGATCCAGCGACGCCGGGCGGTGGCACTGGACCCACTCCGCGGTTCCGTCTGGTAAGCGGGCGACGAACTGTTCCAGTACCACCTGGTCGACGATTCCCTCGGCGTCGCGATGGTTGGCCCTCAGCCACCGCCAGCAGGCGTCCCGGAGCTGCTGGCCGAACGCGAACGGCCGGCCAACTTCCTCCAGTCGCAGCGCGCGGAAGCGCTGGCGCTGTTGCTCTGGGGTGCGCCCCACGCGCTGGAGGACAGCCCGGCGGAGGTCCGCGTAGGCCAGCTGGCGGTCGGCGGGGAGCTGTAGTGCGGCCAGCTGTGCCTCTCCCGTGAGCAGGGGGAGGAGGCGCACCGCGCGCTGCTCCATCGGCCACCCCGAGGCTTCGGCGACCTGTTCGAACAACGTGATGAACGCCTCGGGGTCGTCCTGCGGGCCCATCTTGGTGACGATGAGGGGAGACGGGCCCGCGGCCGGAGCGCTGGTGGACCCCGCCGACGCGAGGAGATGCCGGAACGCCTCGCGGTCTTCCTGCTGGGCCAGCACCAGGGCTTCGAAGCGCTGCTCCTGCTCCTTTCGGAGCGTGACGAGTGCCTGGTGCTGGCTTTGCTGAGCCGTGGCGAGGGCGTGGACCAGATCGGCGAACGGGGAGGATTCCATGGGGCTGCTGATTTGGTGCTCCACGTCCCGGGTTTCAGCACCACTGTAAGACTCCCTACGTGTGGGTGGAGCACTGAGGACGGCAGGACAGAGATCAGGGTTGCAAAATGGCTTTATTGCCACACTTTTCAGTGCACAACGTTATATTGCCTAGACACACACACACAGCCAGCGTCTAGTTCGGAGATCACCCCTCTGCTCTCACTCTCCCTCCTTAAATAGGGCGCGGTCACTGGGAAGACACACACAAACACAGGTTAATTGTTCTCAGGTGTCGTGATTCTGCCACTTACCTTCCCTGACTCCGCCCTCCTGTCACAGACCGGCGCTTGACCACACCCCCGCTGCCACAGTATGCATGGAATTTTCATTCAAATAAATGCAGTATATCCCTAATAATAAGTATTAACTGATTAAATTAACTGATTAAATATTTGTATTATCTTTTACTAAAGAATGGAATAAATTCAGCTCTTGGAAACTAGGCAGAAAGTCTAAATGCTTTTTTTAAGAATTATGCAATAACCAAAAACAACATACATGCAACAGAATGCACAATGTGTTAAATATTGGGATGGATTTGCTACAACACCAGATCACATCCAGGACCACTCCTGTCATCCAGAAACAGGAATCTGAGGCTACAGTGGTTGCAGACTCACCAAAACTGGACAGTTGAAAATGGAAAAATGTAATCTGGTCTTTTTTTTTCACATCTCCAACTGCCCATTTTGTGTTCCTATTGAGGTTTTGCACCCACGTGACCAAGTCATGTGATGCATCGTTAGGCTGCCATTTTGGACGTCACGGCTCGAATCAGTTTGAATGCGAGGAAGGCGACAAACGAAAAACATAAAAGAAAAAGGAGCGAGATGCAGAAAACACCTTCACTATCCAGCGACGTAGGGCATTTACAGGGCGAGCAGAGGGAGAGGTATTTGCAAAAATTGAGGTTAGCAGGCTTAGAGAACGACGTTTACCTGCTTCCACCAGGATTGTTCACTGACGTACGGAAGTACACGAAGCCTTCGTCTTTACCTGACTTCGGCCCACATGATCTGTATACCTATGTCGTTAAAAACCCATCGCCATACACAGGTATTGATCTTAAAGCGTATAAGAGTTTGGATGCCTACAAATATTTTGTGTCAGGCTGGGTAACATGCCTACATCAGTGGGTCGTCCCTGGAGCCGGTGGTCGCCATCTTATTACAGCTAAGGTTTGTTCACATTTTCATTTACTTTCGGTCCTCAGGATAAACAAAATGTTATTAAATGTCATTGAAATAACTTCTTAGTCTGTTGAGACATGGCCCGTTATAAATTTGCTGTTACCAGGCAATGACCAAGAACTGTATTATTAGGGTCGGTGTCTGTGTTGTAGCAGTGTACTAGCAGCTAGCTGTTAGCACTAGCTAATGTCAACAACATAGTAGCTAGTATGTTACTGTAGCAATGTTTACGTTCAGTCATTTGGATGACTGTTAAAACCTTTCAGTCTCAAGTTTTTCCTTTACTGTATTTACTAGTTTACTGTAATTATGATCTGGCAGCTATTTACACCGGATCCAGTGTAAATAGCTGCCGGAGCGCGCTCCGGCTTGCTCCCCCTCAAATTAAGCAGCGCACTCCGGGAGCAAGCCGGAGCGCGCTGCTTAATTTGAGGGGGAGCAAGCCGGAGCGCGCTCCGGAACCTCGGCCGGAGCACTCCGGGAGCAAGCCGGAGCGTGCTGCTTAATTTGAGGGGGAGCAAGCCGGAGCGCGCTCCGGCAGCTATTTACACTGGATCCGGTGTAAATAGCTGCCAGATCATAATTACAGTAAACTAGTAAATACAGTAAAGGAAAAACTTGAGACTGAAAGGTTTTAACAGTCATCCAAATGACTGAACGTAAACATTGCTACAGTAACATACTAGCTACTATGTTGTTGACATTAGCTAGCTTGACCTTCAAAATGGCGGACACTGGGGCGTCACGTGACCCTGTGACGTCAGGTGAAATACCTCAATTCAAGTGGCCAGTGAGTGCGTATTGCCATTTAATCCAACCTGTGAGCTTGTACAAAGGATTAATATGTATTAGTATAGAAATGGCCATCACTTTTTCATGTTCAGAACTCTAGTGGGATGGTTGGCATATGCTGAACAGCAAGGCGAATGTTGAGTAGTGGTGAATTGTCAGGAGGGATTAGACTCAAAGCCAGTCTATTTTCCTCTGACTGAAATGAATGAAAGATGTAACAGCATTGAAAGAGATAAACATATTCACACACACCCTGTTTATTGTGTAATAGTTGGGATTTGTGTGCAAAGACCATGATTCGTTGTATTTATTTATTTATTTATTTATTTATTTATTTTCCTGGAATAACACCAACTGCCTATTTTGGCTTCAGTGAGGTTTTCTTATTACCAGCATTTGTTGAAGGATATTCACAAGGATTGCTCCTTTGCTTATGGGGGACTTGGTGTGTGAGAGGTTTCAGTCAATTATTACACATGAGCAGACAACGGAGGAGTCTTCTGAGATTGTTTTTGTGTCTGTGTGATACACGTGAGGAATAAGAGTGACTGAGAAGGATTTAAAAGCACACGCAAACACAAATAGACACATACAGTGGTGCTTGAAAGTTTGTGAAGCCTTTAGAATTTTCTATATTTCTGCATAAATATGACTTAAAACATCATCAGATTTTCATACAAGTCCTAAAAGTAGATAAAGAGAACCCAGTTAAAGAAATGAGACAAAAATATTACACTTGGTCATTTATTTATTGAGGAAAATGATCCAATATTACATATCTGTGAGTGGCAAAAGTATGTAAGATTTCTGAGGACCTCAGAAAAAGTGTTGTTGATGCTCATCAGGTTGGGAAAGGTTACAAAACCATCTCTAAAGAATTTGGACTCCAACAATCTACAGACAGATTGGGTACAAATGGAGGAAATTCAAGACCATTGTTACCCTCCCCAGGAGTGGCTGACTAACAAAGATCACTCCAAGAGCAGGGCGTGTAATAGTCAGCGAGGTCACAAAGGACCCCAGGGTAACTTCTAAGCAACTGAAGGCCTCTCTCACATTGGCTAATGTTAATGTTCATGACTCCACCATCAGGAGAACACTGAACAACAATGGTATGCATGGCAGGGTTGCAAGGAGAAAGCCACTGCTCTCCAAAAACAACATTGCTGCTCATCTGCAGTTTGCTAAAGATTAAATGGACAAGCCAGAAGGCTACTGGAAAAATTTTTTGAAGATGGATAAGACCAAAAGAGAATTTTTTTTGGTTTAAATGAGAAGCATTATGTTTGGAGAAAGGAAAACATTGCATTCCAGCATAAGAACCTTATCCCATCTGTGAAACATGGTGGTGGTAGTATCATGGTTTGGGCCTGTTTTGCTGCATCTAGGCCAGGACGGCTTGCCATCATTGATGGAACAATGAATTCTGAATTATACCAGCGAATTCTAAAGGAAAATATAAGGACATCTGTCCATGAACTGAATCTCAAGAGAAGGTGGGTCATGCTAGTCTGGTTAACACCAGACCATATCACAAGTGAAATATGGTCTGGAATCCGCCTATTGAATTTCTCGTAGGGGAGGTGTGGTTTACAATTGTCAACGGCCGTTTATTGGACGTTGCGAATATCTATCATTTGGTGTATACGTAGCCCATGGCCAATCATGGCAGTTGTACCCGGTGACGTAGTTAGAGCAACGAAGAAGATGAAGAGGCAAAGAAGAGAAGGAAAGAGAAAGAGAAAGACTGTAACGCCAAACGCTGTTCTTTTTTTAAAACAAACTTTCGCTCTAAACTATTCAGAACAGTGTCTAAAGCTTGATCGAAAGTTTGGTTCGTATCGCTCGCCGCCATGTTAAATGTGATCCGTAAACAGTCCCAAATAAACTACAAGCTTCCGTTTGTCGAGTAGTACGCGTCACCGTCTTTCCACCCCTCCCCACTCTCTGATTGGCTCCCTAACTCAGGCGAGCCTTTAGACCATAGTTTCCATGCTGTCTTTTCAGATCGGAACGATTGTGCAAAGCAGCATGGGATTTCCCAGGCTAGGGTCATGCAGCAAGACAATGAAACTATGCACACAAGTTGTTCTACCAAAGAATGGTTAAAGAAGAATAAAGTTAATGTTTTGGAATGGCCAAGTCAAAGTCCTGACCTTAACCCAATCAAAATGTTGTGGAAGGACCTGAAGCGAGCAGTTCATGTGAGGAAACTCACCAACATCCCAGAGTTGAAGCTGTTCTGTACGGAGGAATGGGCTAAAATTCCTCCAAGCCGGTGTGCAGGACTGATCAACAGTTACCGGAAACATTTAGTTGCAGTTTTTGCTACACAAGGGGGTCACACCGGGTACTGAAAGCAAAGGTTCACATACTTTTGCTGTTCACAGATATGTAATACTGGATAATTTTCCTCAATAAATAAATGACCAAGCATAATATTTTTGTCTCATTTGTTTAACTGGGTTCTCTTTATCTACTTTTAGGATTTGTGTGAAAATCTGATGATGTTTTAGGTCTTATCTATGCAGAAATACTATATAGAAAATTCTAAGGGGTTCACAAACTTTCAAGCACCACTGTGTATGTGTTGTGTGTGTATATATATATATATATATATATATATATATATATATATATATATATAGGGTGGACCAAAAGGAGGTATACACTTTATACATATCAGTACACAAAACAGTGTGTACCTATTTTTGGCCCACCCATATATATATATATATATATATATATATATCTCATTCTCATTATCTCTAGCCGCTTTATCCTTCTACAGGGTCGCAGGCAAGCTGGAGCCTATCCCAGTTGACTACGGGCGAAAGGCGGGGTACACCCTGGACAAGTTGCCAGGTCATCACAGGGCTGACACATAGACACAGACAACCATTCACACTCACATTCACACCTACGGTCAATTTAGAGTCACCAGTTAACCTAACCTGCATGTCTTTGGACTGTGGGGGAAACCGGAGCACCCGGAGGAAACGGGGAGAACATGCAAACTCCACACAGAAAGGCCCTCGCTGGCCCCGGGGCTCGAACCCAGGACCTTCTTGCTGTGAGGCGACAGCGCTAACCACTACACCACCGTGCCGCCATATATATATATATATATATATATTACTGTGTGTGTGTATTTTATATATATATATATATATATATATATATATATATATATATATATACACACTGTGCAAAAGTCTTAGTCCCCCTATTTTTTCATTTAAACTTTGTTATAGATTTCTGTTTTATGACTTCCACATTATTGAGTCAGTACAAATACATTTTAGAGTCCAAACATTTCAGATTAAAAAAGAAAACATAATGAAGGCTGCTGGGTTTTGTTGCAAAATGAAGAAGCGATTGTGACAGTCAAAGTGTCCAGAAGAACTGTAGCTGGTTCTGTAAGATGCTCAGTAAAACCTACAGCTCATTTCCTTATAAAACTGCACTCACTGTACCTGAGACTACTATTTTTTTTAAGCAAAAGGTCGTTTCACACCAAATATTGACTTTGTTTCATTTATTATGGCTTACTGCTATTTATAGTATTTTTTAAATGTTGAAGCATTTCATTTCATAATTTTTTCATTTCATTTTCACTTAATTTCATTCCATTGTGTCAGATTGTCATTTCATTATATACTTTTGCCTGTTTGGTGTGTATACAACCCCGATTCCAAAAAAGGTTGGGACAAAGTACAACCCTGATTCCAAAAAAGTTGGGACAAAGTACAAATTGTAAATAAAAACGGAATGTGCCACCTAATTTTTCCTCTTTAAATGATACATTTTCTCAGTTTAAACATTTGATATGTCATCTATGTTCTATTCTGAATAAAATATGGAATTTTGAAACTTCCACATCATTGCATTCCGTTTTTATTTACAATTTGTACTTTGTCCCAACTTTTTTGGAATCGGGGTTGTACAAATTGTAAATAAAAACGGAATGCAATAATTTACAAATCTCAAAAACTGATATTGTATTCACAATAGAACATAGACAACATATCAAATGTCGAAAGTGAGACATTTTGAAATTTCATGCCAAATACTGGCTCATTTGAAATTTCATGACAGCAACACATCTCAAAAAAGTTGGGACAGGGGCAATAAGAGGCTAGAAAAGTTAAAGGTACAAAAAAGGAACAGCTGGGGGACCAAATTGCAACTCATTAGGTCAATTGGCAATAGGTCATTAACATGACGGTATAAAAAGAGCATCTTGGAGTGGCAGCGGCTCTCAGAAGTAAAGATGGGAAGAGGTTCACCAATCCCCCTAATTCTGCGCCGACAAATAGTGGAGCAATATCAGAAAGGAGTTTGACAGTGTAAAATTGCAAAGAGTTTGAACATATCATCATCTACAGTACATAATATCATCAAAAGATTCAGAGAATCTGGCAGAATCTCTGTGCGTAAGGGTCAAGGCCGGAAAACCATACTGGGTGCCTGTGATCTTCGGGCCCTTAGATGGCACTGCATCACATACAAGCATGCTTCTGTATTGGAAATCACAAAATGGGCTCAGGAATATTTCCAGAGAACATTATCTGTGAACACAATTCACCGTGCCATCCGCCGTTGCCAGCTAAAACTCTATAGTTCAAAGAAGAAGCCATATCTAAACATGATCCAGAAGCGCAGACGTCTTCTCTGGGCCAAGGCTCATTTAAAATGAACTGTGGCAAAGTGGAAAACTGTTCTGTGGTCAGATGAATCAAAAATTGAAGTTCTTTATGGAAATCAGGGACGCCGTGTCATTCGGACTAAAGAGGAGAAGGACGACCCAAGTTGTTACCAGCGCTCAGTTCAGAAGCCTGCATCTCTGAAGGTATGGGGTTGCATTAGTGCGTGTGGCATGGGCAGCTTACACATCTGGAAAGACACCATCAATGCTGAAAGGTATATCCAGGTTCTAGAGCAACATATGCTCCCATCCAGACGATGTCTCTTTCAGGGAAGACCTTGCATTTTCCAACATGACAATGCCAAACCATATACTGCATCAATTACAGCATCATGGCTGCATAGAAGAAGGGTCCGGGTACTGAACTGGCCAGCCTGCAGTCCAGATCTTTCACCCATAGAAAACATTTGGCGCATCATAAAACGGAAGATATGACAAAAAAGACCTAAGACAGTTGAGCAACTAGAATCCTACATTAGACAAGAATGGGTTAACATTCCCATCCCTAAACTTGAGCAACTTGTCTCCTCAGTCCCCAGACGTTTACAGACTGTTGTAAAGAGAAAAGGGGATGTCTCACAGTGGTAAACATCAGAGGTGGAAAGAGTACTAAAATATTATACTCAAGTACAAGTACTGTTACTCTGATGAAATTTTACTTAAGTACAAGTAAAGTTACCAGACAAAAAATCTACTCAAGTAAAAGTAAAAAGTAGATCATTTAAAATGTACTTTGAGTAAAAGTAAAACGTTACTTTTAACAATGGGTGTTTTCTGCCTCCATTGTGTTGTGCAAAAATGAAAAAGAAGAGGAAACAAGGATATATGTACATCTCAACCCAGATGTTTTATTTAAAAGAAGTGTATCAAATTGAATGCTTAGGATAATGCTGCATTAAAACTGAGACAAACAAAAAAGGTCAATACACACAGTCATGTCGTTTACATCGCCCTGACCACACACAAAGCATTGTACACGAAATATGAAAGTGAAATGTTGCACCGAAATCTCGTAGCTTGCCTGTGTGCATTGTGTGTTATTGAACAATTCAATTCAAACATTATTTGTTTTGCTTAGTATTCCTGTCTGGCCTGTTGGATGTAGAATGGTAGGAGGACTGATCACGTCAGGTTGGCAAGCTAACTTGCTTGCATGATTAGCCAACCAAATAACAGACTAGTTACCATTATGTTACAGTACCAACAGGTTGCTACTTCAACATTAGCAATGCCATCCACTATTTTTGGAATATAACCAGCCTATTGTCGGTTTTACTATGGAAAGGAAACATTATGATCAGGGGCGCAGATACGTTTTTTGAACTGGGGGGGACAAAAAACTGGGGGGGACAAAGCTGCCAGCAAACCAACCCCAACCCCGATATGCCTGTCAAACTTGTTGTGGGTAACCATAGCAACCAAGCTCGAGCTCGCAACCTGTGCAGTCTGCACAGCTCAACCAACCGAATATCAGTCTTTGTTTTGTTTTATGTGAGTTGTTGCAACTATGTATACACTGCTGTGCACCTCAATAAACCGAATGGTAATTAGTCTTTTGATTTTTCCATGAGGTTTGCCTTATGCAAAGAAAGACAGCATAGATGTTTCTTCCTCCCTACAAGTGGGGTGGGACCGAACGAGGTGAATTTAAATCTGGGTGGGACGAATCCCACCCGTCCCACCCTCTATCTGCGCCCGTGATTATGATGCCAATGACAATACTTACCTCAACATGCTTGCGCAGATTAGACGTCGAATTTTTGTATGCCGCAATGGTTGTCTTCTTGGGCACACATAATCTGCATTGCATAATGAAACTGTCACCCCTTTTCTCTACGAAGCTGAAGTGATCACGTATGTAGGGCCAGGGGTGCACTTCATTACTGGAAGAAATTGCGTTTTCTGCAGGGTCATCCACCACAGGTTCCTCGGTCTCCTCCATGTCCGCAGGGGCGCTTTATCAACACCCGTGGCCCAGGGGCTAGGCCCCTCATAGGCTACCTGTCAACCCTACCTTTACCGTTGGCCAGGAAAACACTCTTATTTTATTTGCAATACATGTCAAGCATTTACAGTGTAAGTGCGTAATTAGCCTAGAAGCCTACGATAGGTTACGTTTGGCTCAGCGTAGCTGCGCAAGGCCCACGCTCACATCGCTCAACACATCCAACCACAGAGGGAGAAAAGAATGCGCGCATTATCATTACAGAGCTGGTTCTGATTATTACCACGGAGAGGACAGTGATACTGCGTAACTTTCACGCAGGGGCATGGCCAGAGATAACCACACAAGCCTGCATGCGCTATAATGTAGACCTATGTGTCTCATCTCATCTCATCTCATCTCATTATCTGTAGCCGCTTTATCCTGTTCTACAGGGTCGCAGGCAAGCTGGAGCCTATCCCAGCTGACTATGGGCGAAAGGCGGGGTACACCCTGGACAAGTCGCCAGGTCATCACAGGGCTGACACATAGACACAGACAACCATTCACACTCACATTCACACCTACGGTCAATTTAGAGTCACCAGTTAACCTAACCTGCATGTCTTTGGACTGTGGGGGAAACCGGAGCACCCAGAGGAAACCCACGCGGAGAACATGCAAACTCCACACAGAAAGGCCCTCACCGGCTACAGGGCTCGAACCCAGACCTTCTTGCTGTGAGGCGACAGCGCTAACCACTACACCACCGTGCCGCCCAAGACCTATGTGTTGTAAACATAAAACACACACACCTACAGACAAGTCCTTTTAAAAAATAAAATACATAAAAATAGCTCGGCGGCATGAAAACATTCACTGCAAGTCAAGGTACTTGGCTCGGCGGCCACATGAAACGTAAACACCATGGACAGCGGCCAAACTCATAACTCTACGGACCGAAATACACGAAACCAAGTCCTACTAGGGTCTATTTTACCGATCTATGTTCAAGCATCATGCAAGTCTTCCTTCTCCTTGAATGAGACCGTGCATTCAACTGCCTTTTTGACATGACTGCATCAAAATACCACTTGCAACAATATTTCACACTAGGGCTGTGCCGATAGACGATGCCATCGTCCATCGACGATGGTGGTTATCCATCACGATGGAGAGCCACCATCGTGATACCACGCCCCCTCCTGTCATAATCATGCATATACGGTATCATCTGGGCCTATTTAACCTAAAAAGTTCGTTTTTTGTTAGTTTAGTTAGTTAGTTTTGTTTAATATATAAATATATAACATATTATAAATACATAATTATATAAATCATTATAAAGTAATATCCTATTACCGCTTGTTCACGTAGGCTATGGTGCAGGGACGTGCTAGTGAACATAACATGTGGTTACACAAATACAGTATGCTACTAATAATAAATTTTGACTTCATTTTTTAGCCTACACTATACTTTTAAGGTAAAATTTGTGATGTTGTTCAAACAAATAGCCACTATTAACAGTCGGGAAATACTGCACCTTATCAAACGGCAGTGGGGCGGCACGGTTGTGTAGTGGTTAGCGCTGTCGCCTCACAGCAAGAAGGTCCTGGGTTCGAGCCCCGGGGCCAGCGAGGGCCTTTCTGTGTGGAGTTTGCATGTTCTCCCCGTGTCCGTGTGGGTTTCCTCCGGGTGCTCCGGTTTCCCCCACAGTCCAAAGACATGCAGGTTAGGTTAACTGGTGACTCTAAATTGACCGTAGGTGTGAATGGTTGTCTGTGTCTATGTGTCAGCCCTGTGATGACCTGGCGACTTGTCCAGGGTGTACCCCGCCTTTCGCCCGTAGTCAGCTGGGATAGGCTCCAGCTTGCCTGCGACCCTGTAGAAGGATAAAGTGGCTAGAGATAATGAGATGAGATGAGATCAAACGGCAGTGAAGCGCAGACTTCGGCAGAAGTCAAATAACTTTAATCTGGTAAATAGGCCTACTTTCAGACTCAAAATGGTCCACTCTAAGCCATAATGTCAAACCAAATGGAAGAATGAAGGTGATTCTGACAAATGTAAAGACAGTAAAAAAAAAAAACAATATTAAATCATGATTTTAAAAGCTGGTGCAATAATTCAAACACTAATAAATTGGAAAAATTAGCGCGTTCAAGTGCGCACTAAAGGCCGAAACGCATCTTCAATTGATATGATGTAAATAAACAATGAGTAATAGCTTAAGTGTAGTTTCTTCTCATAGTTTGAATACTAGTCTTTCATTGTTAGAGCAGATTAATATCTTATCATGATCAGTGAGTGCTCGGGGAGGTTCATTTCCACCTGCGCTTTGCGCAGCTCATTTCTCCGAAGCCAGCTGTGCGCAAACGCAGTGTTGACTGCTCGGCAAACTCCAAACGCTCGGTCTGTACTGGCCCTCTGTTGCGCAAGCGAGTTGGTTATGGCCAGGTTCAAATTGTGCCCAAAACAACTTAACCACGGCCATTTCAATTGCCTGATGGCTGTGACAATATTCGCCCCGTTGTTATACAGGCGATCTTTTTCTCCTCTATTTTCCATTCGGCAAGTGTCTCGCGCAATGCGTCTTCTAAATTGTCCGCTGAAAGTGTCTCTGGCATGAAACTCGTCTGCAGGCATTTGGACTGCATTGCCCACTCTCGGTCCACATAATGTAAGGTAGCTGACATATAGGGCATCATGTTGCAGCTGGACCACATATCCGTTATCAAGGCCAAATATTCCACATCACCTAGCGCTTTTTTTTTCTTAACGTGCCAAAGCCTCGGATGAGTATCTAATACTTTTAATAATAATAATAATAATAATAATAATAATAATATATTTAATAATGTGGTATTAAAATCCCCCCCGCCCACGATATGATCGTCCATCACGATGTTTGCACTGTAAACATCGTCGATGCCAATTAAGGGGACATCGCACAGCCCTATTTCACGCACTCCATCAAGAAAAAAGTTAAACATGATGAACACGGGCATACTGTTTTGAGCATACGATTTTTTTAAAAAGAAACTAGCTACATCAAAGTCCTTCAATAAACCCATAGCGCAAATGAGCTTAACCTAGTTCAAAGCATGACGCTAGCAGTAGCTGCATAAGGCAAAATCGTGTGGGCCTTTCGTCAACAACAAGCCATGGCGGGCAAACATTAATAATCAAGCGTCCTTACCTTAAAACGCTGTCTTGACCACAGAACTTCTCAAGTATTTCACTTAAATCCACACGGGTTAACACCACACCCAACACAGCTAGCGAGAAATGTGTATTGTGCAACACAGCTAGCTTTGTATTGCTATTCCCCTCAGTATGCTTTACTCTGTCTGCTGCCCGAACTGTGAACATTATAGGCTACAATCTTTTCATCAATTTCTTCAGTAGATGCCGTTTTAGACATTTTATTATCCCCATCGAAATATGCTATTATCCTAACAGGATTATAACTCATCACACGACACGTATTCAAATCACAACTGATTTATTTTACTGTTGGACAGATCATAGCATATCTAGCCTAGCTGCACATAGCCTAGCTGCTGGTAGGCTGATAACTGATAAGTAGCTGATATTCTGAACAGATTGGTGATTCTTACCTTAAAAAAGTCTGTGACTTTAGGCAACGATTCTATCATTACCTGCATCTCTCTTTTTTTTTTTCCTTTTATGCGCCCCGCTAACATGTGAACGCTTCATCTTTCAAAGCCTCTAAATTTGTGTCTCTGCAGTCTGCAGTCTTTGGCGCGCTTTCGTGCGTGACGTTACATTTTGTTCCATTTTATTCTGGTCCAGTTGCGGGTGTTCGTTTCGCGAACCACATCCACCATGTCTCTTACAGCAGGCTACTGTGCGCTCATTTATTTCTAACCTTATTTCTATCCGTACATTAATGTAGGCCCACGATTCCGACAGTTTATTCATCTCATCTCATCTCATCTCATTATCTCTAGCCGCTTTATCCTTCTACAGGGTCGCAGGCAAGCTGGAGCCTATCCCAGCTGACTACGGGCGAAAGGCGGGGTACACCCTGGACAAGTCGCCAGGTCATCACAGGGCTGACACAGAGACACAGACAACCATTCACACTCACATTCACACCTACGGTCAATTTAGAGTCACCAGTTAACCTAACCTGCATGTCTTTGGACTGTGGGGGAAACCGGAGCACCCCGACAGTTTATTATTTTATTAATATTACAAGGCCCCTGATTGGCTGTGGCCCAGGGGCTTGAGCCCCCCCCCCCCCCCCCCCTTAAAACGCCGGTGCATGCATCGTCTGTGTGAGACTCGCGCGCGCGACAACTGTCCTTCCCGTGATTCATTTCCAGAACGCATTTCCCCTTCTCCGTTTTAGCCTTTTTTTATTTTATTTATTTATTTATTTATTTTTACTCAGTAAAGGTTGTGATGTAAAATGTACCGAAGTACACTACTTAAAAGAAAACATACTTCAGTAAAAGTAAAAGTACACTCTTTAAAAATTACTTGAAAAAGTATAAGTACACAAAAAAGCTACTCAAGTACAGTAACGCGAGTAATGTAATTCGTTACTTTCCACCTCTGGTAAACATGGCCTTGTCCCAACTTTTTGAGATGTGTTGTTGTCATGAAATTTAAAATCACCTAATTTTTCTCTTAAAATGATACATTTTCTCAGTTTAAACATTTGATATGTCATCTATGTTCTATTGTGAATAAAATATGGAATTTTGAAACTTCCACATCATTGCGTTCCGTTTTTATTTAGTTTGTACTTTGTCCCAACTTTTTTGGAATCAGGGTTGTATATATTTATTTATTTATTTATTTATTAATGTGTGTGTGTGTGTGTGTGTGTGTGTGTGTGTGTGTGTGTGTGTACACTGAACAATTTCCTCATTCCACTGGTGTAGCAGTGTGGTTACAAGCAAAGGGGGGTGTGATGAGAGTTCTGTTTAACTCTGCTGGGGAGCACTACCTGGGGAGCAGGTAGACTTAGTTTCTGTTTGGCAGTAATTGCTCAGCAACAATTCCCTCACCAACTGGAGAAAGTTCCCAATCACAGCATGTATCCACAGTCCCTGCTGGGTGAAAACAAGCTGCCTAAGCTACATGGAAATCTGTTCTTACTCTATTGAGACCTCAACACTGGTGAGAATGGAGATCAGCTTATGCTGTTAGGCTGTTTATAGCATTACCATCATTATGTGCGAGAAACCCTTACATACACAATTTATGTCAATAAAGCTTTCTCTATTATATATATTTATTTCTCACAGTTGATCAAAGTGTGTTGGCCATATGATAGCCAACCAAATTAAATGTCCCCTCAATACCTGTGTCAGTGGGGTCGTGGTCAAAGGCCAGTTTGTGAATGGAGAGCAAAGCTAGGGAAGGTGAGTGGCAAAGTGGAAGAACCTGTTGTGAATTAATGTGCTGTATCTGTGTTTGTGTGCAGTGACAGGGAGAAGATAAAAGGGGGAGAGAAGCAGAGAGGTGTTGATCTTCTCCAGGCTGAAGTCACACCTGTGCATTACTCCACAATCATTTAGTTAAGCCAGCTGAAAAGTGTGTTTTCTTCTGAGTTGTGGTTGTAAATAAAACCCAAAAAGTGAACTTGATCCCGCCTGCCTGTGATTCAGCGTCCACGATAATCAGGGAAACTTTACAATACCTTATTACAGACTCCAGTATTATCATGACAATAAATTAACAAAAGCAACCATTTACATGACAGCACATAGTACACATAACAAAATGAAGAGTGCTGCTGTTTCTCTCTGGACATCACCATGCATTCATATCCAGTTTGATTGGGGAATGAAACAGGCTGCCAATCTTCCAAAGAGCCCTGAAGAAATCATCTGTGAAATGGAAATACTCTAGTCTATGACAGTCCCTGGAGCTTGAAGCTTCACAACTCTGCCTGGGTTCATTTGTCCTGCATACATTCAGGATATGTCCAGAGTAAACTGACAAACCAGAAATTAAGACCACTTCATGGTCATGGCCCTTAATATACTGTAATTGGATTTCATCAGATGTATATAAGGAAGGTGCTATTGTCTGAATTTATAAGGCCAGATTCAGAAGGAGTAGAGAGAGGGAGAGAATAATACCAAATCCAATCACAATCCAGATCCAACCCAGTCTCAAAGAAGAAAACATTTCCATACAATTTATCTTCAACACCTTCTATACGTTAAATATCAGCATTCTGTCAGAAGCATATTACCCAGCAACATATCAAACTTTCACTTGAATGTTCTTGAAGTTTGAAGGCTTCACAAACTTTCAAGCACCACTGTACGTAACAAATTGGCGGCATGGTGGTGCAGTGGTTAACACTGTTGCCTCACAGCAAGAAGGTTCTGGGTTCCAGCCCAGTGTCTGACTAGGACCTTTCAGTGTGGAGTTTACATGTTCTCCTTGTGCCTGTGTGGGTGTCCTTTGGGTGTTCTGGTATCCTCCCACAGTCCAACTTGGTCAATTAGCTACTCTAAATTGCCTGTATGTGCGCCTCTACCAGATGAGGGTTTGGGTCCATCTGATGTGCTATAAGATAATTCATGGAAGCTACTGTAGTTGATGGCTTCCTGAATCCTTCACCATCAACTATTAGCATGGCAACAAACAAATGAGACAAAATTATTATACTTGGTCATGTATTTATTGAGGAAAATGATCCAATATTATATATCTGTGAGTGGCAAAAGTATGTGACTCTCTAGGATTAGCAGTTCATTTGAAGGTGAAATTAGAGTCAGGTGTTTTCAGTCAATGGGACGACAATCAGGTGTGAGTGGGCACCCTGTTTTATTTAAAGAACAGGGATCTATCAAAGTCTGATCTTCACAACACGTTTGTGGAAGTGTATCATGGCATGAACAAAGGAGATTTCTGAGGACCTCGGAAAAAGTGTTGTTGATACTCATCAGGCTGGAAAAGGTTACAAAACTATCTCTAAAGAGTTTGGACTCCACCAATCCACAATCAGACAGATTGTGTACAAACAGAAGAAATTCAAGACCATTGTTACCCTCCCCAGGAGTGGTCAACCAACAAAGATCACTCCAAGAGCAAGGCGTGTAATAGTCAGCGAGGTCACAAAGGACCCCAGGGTAACTTCTAAGCAACTGAAGGCCTCTCTCACATTGGCTAATGTTCATGAGTCCACCATCAGGAGAACACTGAACAACAATGGTGTGCATGGCAGGGTTGCAAAGAGAAAGCCACTGCTCTCCAAAAAGAACATTGCTGCTCATCTGCAGTTTGCTAAAGTTCACATGGATAAGCCAGAAGGCTATTGGAAAAATGTTTTGTGGACGGATGAGACCAAAATAGAACTTTTTGGTTTAAATGAGAAGCGTTATGTTTGGAGAAAGGAAAACACTGCATTCCAGCATAAGAACCTTATCCCATCTGTGAAACATGGTGGTGGTAGTATCATGGTTTGGGCCAGGACGGCTTGCCATCATTGATGGAACAATGAATTCTGAATTATACCAGCCAATTCTAAAGGAAAAGGTCAGGACATCTGTCCATGAACTGAGTCTCAAGAGAAGGTGGGTCATGCAGCAAGACAACGACCCTAAGCACACAAGTTGTCCTACCAAAGAATGGTTAAAGAAGAATAAAGTGAATGTTTTGGAATGACCAAGCCAAAGTCCTGACCTTAATCCAATAAAAATGTTGTGGAAGGACCTGAAGCGAGCAGTTCATGTGAGGAAACCCACCAACATCCCAGAGTTGAAGCTGTTCTGTATGGAGGAATGGGCTAAAATTCCTCCAAGCCGGTGTGCAGGACTTATCAACAGTTACCGGAAATGTTTAGTTGCAGTTATTGCTGCACAAGGGGATCACACCAGATACTGAAAGTAAAGGTTCACATACTTTTGCCACTCACAGATATGTAATACTGGATCATTTTCCACAATAAATAAATGACAAAGTGTAATATTTTTGTCTCATTTGTTTAACTGGGTTCTCTTTATCTACTTTTAGGACTTGTGTGAAAATCTGATGATGTTTTAGGTCGTATTCATGCAGAAATTTAGAAAATTCTAAAGGGTTCACAAACTTTCAAGCACCACTGTAATTACATGTACAGGGCTCAAGAAACATCTCCAAACATCCACAAACTCACATGGTAAAACGTATGGTAACACAGGTATCTGGCAAATGTGGAAAGGCTCCTGTGGGCTCGGAATGCCGCCTTCAGGGCTGGGGATGAGGTGGGCCTGAGGACAGCTAGGGCCAACCTGTCACGAGGCATCAGGGTGGCCAAGAGACAGTATTCCAAGTACATTGCTGACTATTTCAATGACAGCAGAGACACCAGGAACCTGTGGCAGGGGATTCAGACCATCACAGACTACAAGCCCTCGCCGCAGACCTGTGACAACTCCACGTCTCTGCTGAATCAGTTGAACGACTTCTTCGCTCACTTTGAGGCAGACAACAGCACTATGGCACAGAAAACCCCACCACCTCCCGGCGACCAGGTGTTGACACTGTCCCCAGACAGCGTGAGGAGAGCTCTCAGGATGACAAATGCACAGAAAGCCCTGGGTCCTGATAACATTCCTGGTCGTGTCCTGAGAGACTGTGCCGAGGAGTTCACAGATGTCTTTACAGACATCTTCAATGTCTCATTGAGCCAGGCTGTTGTCCCCATATGCCTCAAAGCCACCACCGTCATCCCGGTCCCAAAGAAGCTGTCTCCCTCCTGCTTCAACGACTACCGCCCTGTTGCACTCATTCCCATCTTCATGAAGTGCTTCAAGCGGCTAGTCATGCGGCATATCACATCTGCCCTCCCCCCCACCCTGGACCCTTTCCAGTTTGCATATCGGTCCAACCATTTGACCGATGATGCCATCTCCACTGCCCTCCACTCAGCCCTCACCCACCTGGAGACAAAAGACCCGTATGTCAGAATGCTGTTCATAGACTTTAGCTCAGCATTCAACACAATCATTCCTCAGCAGCTCACTCATAAACTGGACCAGCTGGGGCTCAACACCTCCCTGTGCAACTGGCTGCTGGACTTCCTGATGGGGAGACCACAGGCTGTATGGGTCAGCAGCAACTCCTCCAGCACCATCACATTGAACACGGGGGCCCCCCAAGGATGTGTGCTGAGCCCCCTCCTCTTCACTCTGCTGACCCACGACTGCACACCAACATCCAGCTCTAATCTCTTCATTAAGTTTGCGGATGACACACCTGTGGTGGGTCTCATCAACAATGGTGATGTGACAATCTACAGGAGTGAGGTGAGCCACTTGGCCATGTGGTGCAAGGACAACAATCTCTGCCTGAACGTGGAGAAGACGAAGGAGATTGTTGTGGACTTCAGGAGAGCACACACCCAGCATGCTCCACTATCTATCGACGGTGCTGCAGTGGAGAGGGTGAGCAGCACCAAGTTTCTGGGTGTGCACATCTCTGAAGACCTGTCCTGGAGCAACAACACCGCATCACTGGCCAAAAAAAGCCCAACAGCGTCTGTACTTCCTCCACAAACTGAGGAGAGCAAGAGTCCCGGCCCCCATCATGCACACACGCTACAGAGGCACCATCGAGAACATCCTGACCAGCTGCATCACCATGTGGTATGGCACCTGCACCGTGTCCTGCTGCAAGACTCTGCAGCGCATCGTGAGAGCAGCTGAGAGGATCATTGGTGTCTCTCTTCCTTCTCTATCGGATATCTATAACTCCCGCCTCACCTAGTCTGGCTAACGCGACTTCAAAGCTCTGCGAGCATTTGGTCTGGCAAAGATATTAAGCCCAACCGTTTCCCAAAGGCGTGGTTGACCCGCCTCCCTGAAATGCCTCAGTTTGCTACTGGTCGAAGCCAGAAAAGGCTGTGACAAAGCTTAAACCAATCACATCACTCTTTCCTCTGACATATGTGACGCGATGGAAACTGCTTGAGTAACAGGAAGAAGATAAATACCTCCAGGGCTGCTCTTTGCTCTGTTTTCAATGAGAACTTCCCGTTGAATGCTTTCAATACAGCATCTACCGCTGTGTCAAAGGCTTGCCGCTGCTCCATGTTCGTAATGTTTCTAGTGAATGAAGCGCTTCCGGCATAGATTCTGTAAACAATCTATGGCTTCCGGTCGCAGTTCTACTACGTCACTGCCTTGAACACGCCTCTACCCAGGGCCATTGGAGATGCTCAAAGTTGATTGGCTCCCGATTTTTCGGGAGCTTGGAAGAGCTGGAGATAGCTTGCCTTGCCAAACTAAGCTCGCAACAGGCCCTCGTGTTGTGTCACACTTAGGATGGGTGGGCCCAGGCTACGCCTCACCCGCAAAGCCATCAGGATTGCAGGTGACCACACCCACCCATCTCACAGCCTCTTCAGTCTGCTGCCGTCGGGGAGGAGACTGCGGAGTCTCCAGGCCAAAACCAGCAGGTTCAAGGACAGTTTCTTTCACCAGGCGGTCAGGAGGCTCAACTCCCTCCCTGTTCTGCCCCTCCTCCCCCTCTGCCCCCTGCCACAGATTCTGCTCGCACACCCCCCTGCCCCCCGTTCAGCATCTGATATATCATCCTCATAGTCCCCCCCCAAAAAAACACACACACACACACACACATACTCTCAACGTTCATTAACTCACTGAACTCAGGGACTGCACATTTCACTTTACCTCGCTCATTTGCACTATTCCGCACTATCTCACCTTAACAGCTATAAGTTTATTGTTTATACTGCTTATTTCATGTTTACCTGCTATACCTCAAGTGCCCTTGACTGTTTTTTTTGCTCCAATTTATGTGTGTGTGTGTGTGTATATATATATATATATATATATATATATATATATATATATATATATATATATATATAGTGTTCTTATCTAGAGTGTTTATACTGTTTGTATTGTTTATTTAGTCTATGTCTAGTTTATTTAGTCTATGTCTAGTTCTTATCTAGTGTTTATACTGTTTGTACTGTTTATTCTCAATTATTCTATTTTCTATTTATTGCATTGCCTGTTTGCACTGTCTGCTCCTGTCTTACTGTTTATTTTGTCTATGTCTTGTTTATTTAGTCTTTGTCTAGTTCTTATCTAGAGTGTTTATACTGTTTGTATTGTTTATTTCAATTATTCTTATTTCAATTATTCTATTTTTTATTTATTGCACTGCCTGTTTGCACCGTGGGTCAGAGAGGACTGAAATTTCATCTGTGCTGTATGTCAAGCACGTATAGCATATTTGACAATAAAGTTGACTTGACTTGACTTGACTTGAAAGTCTCTGGCTGCATTTGAATACACCTACTTCCATACTATAGTATGCAAAAAGCAGTATGCAGAGTGTCCGAATGCTCAGTAGGCATTTAATAGTAGTCAAATGATAACCAGACGATCTACGACATCTGTAGCATGCAAACATACCACACAACATTACACTACACTACAACATTCCATAATTCAGCTGGAGTCTCCAAAAAAACAAAGAAGAAGAATTCCCCTTATAAAAATAGAAAGAGGATGGCTGTCCGAAGCAAAGCCGGTTGTTGCAGTGGTGTACAAATGTATCAGGAATGTATCATTTAAATGTATCATTTAAACATTTCTGCTATTGCAGTTTTTTTTCCCACAGCATATTTAGGTAGACGTCATCTGTCAACATCCAGGATTGCCAGAGGACAGGTAAGATGGCAGTGGAGTAACCATCCTTAGTACAGTGTCTTGCAAAAGTATCCATCCCCCTTCATTTTTGTCCTGTTTTGTCATATTACAAGCTGGAAGTAAAATGGATTTTGGGGGGGTTAGCACCATTTAATTTACACAACATGCCTCCCACTTTAAAGGTGCAAATTGTTGTTTTATTGTGAAACAAACAATAATTAAGAAGAGAAAAAAAAATCTGGAGTGTGCATGTAGGTGTTCACCCCCCCAGAAAAAAGTCAATACCTTGTAGAGCCATCTTTTGCTGCAATTACAGCTGCAAGTCTCTTGGGGTATGTCTCTATTAGCTTAGCACATCTAGCCACTGGGATTTTTGCCCATTCCTCAAGGCAAATCTGCTCCAACTCTTTCAAGTTAGATGGGTTGCATTGGTGTACAGCAATCTTCAAGTTATGCCACAGATTTTCAATTGGATTGAGGTCTGGGCTTTGATTAGGCCATTCCAAGACATTTCAATGTTTCCCATTAAACCACTCCAGTGTAGCTTTAGCAGTATGTTTAGGGTCATTGTCCTGCTGGAACATGAACCATCATCCCAACCCCAAACCTCCAGCTGACTCAAACAGGTTTTCCTCCAGAATTGCCCTGTATTTAGTGCCATCCATCTTTCCTTCAGTTCTGACCAGCTTTCCTGTCCCTGTAGATGAAAAACATCCCCACAGCATGATGCTGCCACCACCATGCTTCACTGTAGGAATGGTGTTCTCAGGATGTTGGGTTTCTGCCACACATGGCATTTCCCATGATGGCCTAAAAGATCAAGTTTCATCTCATTTGACCAGAGAATCTTCTTCCATGTGTTTGGGGAGTCTGCCACATACTGTTGGGCAAACTCCAAATGTCTTTTCTTAAGTAATGGCGTTTTTCTGGCCACTTTTCCATAAAGCCCCACTCTTTGGGGTGTACAGCTTAAAGTGGTCCTATGGACAGATACTCCCATCTCCGCTGTGGATCTTTGCAGCTCCTTCAGTGCTATCTTTGGTGTTTTTGTTGCATCTCTGATTAATGCCCTCCTTGTCTGGTCTGTGAGTTTTGGTGGGTGGCCTTCTCTTGTCAGGTTTGTAGTGGTACCATGTTCTTTCCATTTTACTATAATGGATTTAATGGTGCTCTGTGGGATATTAAAAGTTTGGGATATTTTTTAGAGCCCAACCCTGATCCATACTTCTTCACAACTTTGTCTCTGACCTGTTTGGAGTGCTCCATGGTTCTCATGTTTCTTGCTTAGTAGTGTTGCAGAGTCAGGGTCCTTCCAGAACAGGTTGATTTATCCAGACATCATGTGACACTTTGATTGCACATATGTGGATCTTTATCAAATAATTATATGACTTATGAAGTGAATTGCTTGGACCAGCACTTATTTAGGGGTTTCATACGAAGGGGAGTGAATATCTATGCACACTCCAGAGTTTTGTTTTTTCATCTTAATTATTGTTTGTGTCACAATAAAACAACAATTTTCATCTTTAAAGTTGTAGGCATGTTGTTTAAATCAAATGGTGCTCACCTCCCAAAAATCCATTTTAATTCCAGCTTGTAATGCAGCAAAACAGGACAAACACCAAGGGGGATGAATACTTTTGCAAGACACTGTACATACTGAGAATTCTGACCCAGCCTGTGTTTTTTCAGAAGCTTAAAGAATGTACATCCTAAAAGCTATCTGCATTTTTAACTTATCCATGTTACCATATTGTGTTAGCAGGACACTTGATGAGTCCAGGAAGTCTCATCATATATTGTGAAAAGTGTACACTTTACCCCTGAAATGGGCAATGCCTAATATGATAAAAAGAGGTAAAATAATTTATATCAATCTTACTCAAATAGCATACTGGTCAAGTTTAAGTTGATTAAACTACATTGCTGCAGAAAGTGTCATACACATCATTCAAGTGAACTTTTTTTTTTTTCCTGTGAGACTGGGTTGTCCAGATCTATGTCATTCAGTGTTCAATGTAAAGTGGTACAATCAGACCATAGTGCAATCCAAAAGAATAAACAAAAGATCATAGATAGCACAGACTATCAGTGGATTAACAAAGATCAGAAAGTTCACAAGCACAATGTTTGGGAAGACTTTGTAATTAATGAATGTTCCAGGTGTATTTAAATACCAAGGAGTCAGGATGTGAAGCAGAAATGATTGTCAGAACCCTAGGGATCACAACCTCTACTGGCAGGTTGGGAATACCGATGTATTGAACCTGTGAACCAACACTTCTCTGGTCTCAGAATGCAGAGTCATACTTTATAATTGCTAATTATACATCTGTATATTGTGTGTACTTTTCTAAACATGCTAATAAGTATGCACCCAGTGGTTCACAACAACCCTGTACATTTTATTGTTTTCCCTGAATAACTCAGAAGGGGCTTGTTAATTAGCTCATTAACTCATCTCATTATTCTAGACACTTTATCCTGTTCTACAGGGTCACAGGCAAGCTGGAGCCTATCCCAGCTGACTATGGGCAAGAGGCAGGGTACACCCTGGACAAGTCGCCAGATCATCACAGGGCTGACACATAGACACAGACAACCATTCATACTCACACCTACAGTCAATTTAGAGCCACCAGTTAACCTAACCTGCATGTCTTTGGGGGAAACCAGAGCACCCGGAGGAAATCCACGCGGACAACATGCAAACTCTGCACAGAAAGGCCCTCACCGGCCACGGGGCTTGAACCCAGCCCTTCTTGCTGTGAGGCGCCAGCGCTAACCACTACACCACCGCCCAGCTCATTAACTGAAAAAAAAAAAGAATATGTTTGGAAGTATGCAGGGCCATATCTGAGAACCACTTGGTTGTTTCACTGGCTACTAATATAAATAAATGCTTTGTTTTACCAATTTGTCACCCATTTCAATCCATCTTCTTTTCTTAGACTTAGTTCCCCTTAACAGACCCATCAGCTTGGAGGACCAGTGCAAGGAATCATAATATACAATAATTCCATTATTATTACTTACATCTTTAATAGATTTTCTGTTCTGCAATAAGACATTGGTGATACATTATTGTGAAATTGTTTTTACTGTTCAGTGGAGCAGAGTAATCCTTCCTCCAGAGAGGCTTCAGGAGACAAAGGGTTAAAGGTGTTTCATGTAAATTAGAAAGCAGTGGGTGGACAGATAAAGCTGACAAGACCTAATTTAAAGTGATCTTATTTTAGAAATGGCAATGCTCTGGCCTTGAGGAAAAACTAGTAGAAATTGTGAATTACTGTCCTAGATAGTGAAACATAACCAAAACTGTCACTGTCAGGGTCATATACCATCAGTAAACACAAGACCCAGGTCAATAAACTTTCAATCACTATAGCAAAACAGCAGAGCCAACATTGACATAGGTGATTGGATAAGAAGTTGTCTTTATGGTGGAGTTAAAGGCTGATATGGCATTTGACACATTTGCTCAGGGGAAGAAGAATGTGAGGAACCATGAGAACATCAATCTGTCCAATCAACAATCAACATAATCAAAGCAAATACAAATATTGGCTATCAATTTGCCTTTGTAGTGGTCCAAAGTCTTGACAAATGACTTTCAATAACTCAACTCCCGAAACACCAGGGAAACAAAATGAGTAAGTCTCAGGAGCAATCTGGGCAATTTTAAGACGACAGCATATTACAATGTAATTTTCTTCCCCAGAGATCATGGAATCAAGAAAAGAAGTTCTCAGCTTAAGGCATGGAAAGGTGAAGAGTTGCAAAGGGAAGAAGATGTCAACAACCAGGATTTTAATTGTTTTTCCAAACCCATGCCTACACTATAAAAAACAACCTATAGAATTTACCCAATTTATCTAAGGTAACAATTTGCATAGACTTTATTTGGGTAAATTTCAACCATTATTTTGAATAAATACCACCTACATTCAACAGCTATAAATTACTCAAAGAAATAAGGTAAATATTGCCTACGATTTTCAATAAAAATTACTCAAAATTATTGAGTAGTAATAACACTAAATGTTTAGCCATTATTTATGTAATTAATAATTATTAATAATTATTAGCTACTATGACAAATTAACTATTACCTATTCCAGGAAGGTTAGATTTACTTGAAGCTATTTTCAGACACAGCAGACGCCAGACAGTATTAAAGTCAACTTGTTTAATCAGTCACTTAAGTCTTAACATGCAACATATCCAATATACTGTATTTAAACAATGTAAAACACAATGCACACATATATACACTCACCGGCCACTTTATTAGATACATGTGTACAACTGCTCGCTGACACAAATTTCTAGTTAGCTAAACACATGGCAGCAACTCGATGCCTTTGGGCATGTAGAAATGGTCAAGAGTGGAGGGCACAGTGTAGATATAAAACAATTAAAGCTGTTACAAAAATAGAAAAAAATACACCACACAACTGTTTTTCCTCTTAGAGAAGTTTGCACATGTATTCATACAAATGAGAATAACTAAGAACAATTTAAGAAAAATATGAACACCTGCAGCACTCACCCAACAGTGCGTTTTACCAATTATTCAGATTAAGCCACTGACACAACACAACACAAGCTCTGTGTGTGTGTGTGTGTGTGTGTGTGTGTGTGTGTGTGTGTGTGTGTGTGTGTGTGTGTGTTCAAAAAAGACAAGAGAAATCTGTTTGTGTGTAGCTTAACCTGAGTAAAAGCAGTTCACTCTCTCTCTGCTGTGCCAAAGGTAAAAACCTTCCAAAAAAACAGTTAGTGCCAAGATAAAAGTTTAAGAAAAGGTTATTCTTGTACATATTTAGCACTCTTCTCCCCAAGACAAGTTTAGACAGTATTCACATAAATCAGAATAACTTAGAATGTGAAGTGATGCTACGTGTTCATATCTCTTAAATGGTTCTCTGTTCTGCCAGACATTCAGGTCAACTGACACACACACACAACAAAAAAAACAAAATAAATCCTGCTCAACTGTTTGCGTCCTTGTAAATGTTAATTCTCAATTCCCTTCGAGACGCAGACTCGCTCCCGTCTCTTCTTCTGGGAGCACTGCATGCACGAGTGCTGTTTTCTGCTGAATCATGAGCACGGTACGAGCATGCTCCCATGAATCATTGCGCGTAGAATCGAGTAGGCTATATTTTAGTCATTTTAGGTAGTTATACCCTACCTACTGCGTTACATTATTTCCTGCCTAATATTTCTGATTATTATTTAATCCATTTTCATCACTTCAATTGGGTGTAGTTTACTCATTTCTCACCGTTAGAAGTTTATACTCTATATTAATAGGTAGCGCCTGTATGATCTACCCCTTGCAATCGATTACCTTTGCTTACCTATTTTTTTTGTGGAAAAAATAATCATTTTTTATCAGTAAAATATACAACCCCACAAAATCATTTTTTACAGTGTATTTGCATTGAGACTGAGCTGATAATTTGTGAATTTGTTTGTCTGTTTGTTTATTTGTATAGCGGTGCAGTGGTGAGCCCTGTCACTTCACAGCAAGAAGGTTCCGGGTTCCAGCCTCATGACTAACGAAAGCCTTTCTGTATGGCATTTGCATGTTCTCCCCATGTCTGCATGGGTTTCCTCTGGGTGCTCCAGTTTCCTCCCACATTTCAAAGACATGTTGATTAGGTAAAAATACCCAGCCACTGGGGTTGCACAAACCAGTGCATACTTAGTGCCAGTTCCAAGCCCGGATAGATTGGGGAGGGTTGTGTCAAGAAGGACATCCGGTGTAAAAACCTATGCCAAATCAAATATGCAGATCATAATAAAACGCTGTGGCGACCCCTAATGGAAGCAGGTGGAGGAAGAAGAAGATGATGTGGGGTCCAGGAAAACTCTCAGGTTGACCTGAAAGTAATCTGTTTGAAGTGAACTCATTACATATAGAAGTGATCCATAATGAGAGGGAAAGGAATGTCTTTTAGATAAATTGAGCCAACAAATAAATAATAACCTGGCGACTTGTCCGGGGTGTACCCCGCCTTTCGCCTGTAGTCAGCTGGGATAGGCTCCAGCTTGCCTGCGACCCTGTAGAACAGGATAAAGCGGCTAGAGATAATGAGATGAGATGAGAAATAAATAATAACGGAAAAGGTAGCAACTCAAAAATGTAACCATTTCTAAAACAGAAATAAAGTATAAGTGTGTGTCTTCAACAGAAATGTTTAATCCAAATGAGCGATTTGTGTCAAAAAATTTCCGTAACTAAATAACCTTTATCATTTCTGTCTACTCTGTCTGTTGAAAGATGATTAAAATTAATTTAATGGGCATAAGCATTTCTTAAAACACAACAAAAAATGACAATCACAAGGGTGA
The DNA here is from genome assembly GCF_027579695.1 of Neoarius graeffei. Lineage (NCBI taxonomy): Eukaryota > Metazoa > Chordata > Actinopteri > Siluriformes > Ariidae > Neoarius > Neoarius graeffei. Next base: position 46,982,985 of record NC_083584.1, on the reverse strand, counting down.
ACATATCTTTAGCATTAAACTGATATATTTTTGATATGCATGATCTCTTTTGGGGGCAGTGTGGTGGTGTAGTGGTTAGCGCTGTCGCCTCACAGCAAGAAGGTCCGGGTTTGAGCCCCGTGGCCAGTGAGGGCCTTTCTGTGCAGAGTTCGCATGTTCTCCCCGTGTCCGCATGGGTTTCCTCCAGGTGCTCCGGTTTCCTTCACAGTCCAAAGACATGTGATTAGGTTAACTGGTGACTCTAAATTGACCATAGGTGTGAATGGTTGTCTGTGTCAGCCCTGTGATGACCTGGCAACTTGTCCAGGGTGTACCCTGCCTTTTGCCCATAGTCAGCTGGGATAGACTCCAGCTTGCCTGAGACCCTGTAGAATGATAAAGCGGCTAGAGATAATGAAATGAGATGATCTCTTTTGCATTCTGAACCTTCACATACCATCAGCATGTCCAAAAAAAAAAAACAACCCTACCTATACTGCCAAAGACTTGAAATGAGATACAGCTCTAACCTTCTAAATAATTTGTAGGAGCTTGAGGAATAAAGGATTTCAATTTTGCTGTGTCTATAACTGTCAACTGTCTCTTGACATGCAATTAAAAAAGATAAAGTAAAAAGATCAAAAGTCAGCAAGGTACCATCACATTAATTCAGCCAGCTAATAAGTAACCGGCACAATCAATATCACACTGTTCGGTCCTTTCTAACTTGCTGCACACAGGGGATGTGATTACTTCCTCTAATTACACATGCAAAATTACACATCAAAACATCATCTGATTTTACATTTCTATTATGCACCTTCAGATATTTTAGAGAATAGAAAATACCTCATGCATATGCCCCTATAGTTTTATTTCAAATGCGAGATAACTGCACACGCTTACAGGGCAATTTTCCAGAAAAGAAGACATAAGCATTGTTAACAATACCACCTACTAGCATCTAATTGACACTTTCTTTTTTGTGTCAGATGCTTATGAAGCCAGATTAGTTTCTTATTCTCAAATAAATGTCATGCATTTCACAAAGATATTTTCTGATTCAGAAATACATGATGCTGTTACAATTATTTACAGACCGACGAACCTGCATTTACAAACCACTCACCATTTGTGAACATCCCTGCATTTGTTTGTGGATTTTTGAGACTTTCGTGACAAGGTTCAATTCACCAATGCATTTTTTTTTTAAAGAGCATCCTCTGCAGCTGATTAGATGTTTCTTATGATTTTAGCCAATCATGTGAACATGGTATTTAAAAGCATGATTGAATGTGACCACATTGCGTTACATCTGCTCAGTGTCCAGGTATGTGGACTACTACAACCAGCAATTCTCTGACTGGATCACCCTAACGGACATCGCTCAGAGTCAAAAAGTTTGTACACCCCTACTCTACTCATTCAAAGGTTTTTTCTATATTGTGACTATTTTCTACATTGTAGAACAATACTGAAGACATCAAAACTATGAAATAACACATAGAACATATATGGAATTATGTGCTAAACAAAAAAAGTGTTAAAAAAACAAAATGTTTCTTTTTTTTTTAGATTCTTCAAAGTACCCAGCATTTCCCTTGATGACGCTTTGCACACTATCGGCATTATCTTAACCAGCTTCATGTGGTAGTCACCTGGAATGCTTTTCAATTAATAGTTGTGCCTCGTCAAAAGTAATTAGTGGACGAGTTCCTTGCCTTCTTAATGTGTTTGAGATCAAACAGTAAATAGTAAATAATAAAAAATACAGTAAATAGCCCTATTCAACACCACAACTGTAGTAATCCATATTATGTAAAGAACTGCTCATCTAAGTAAAGAGAAACAACATCTGCCATTACTTTAAGACGTGAAGTGACTTCTAATTCATAAAAATAAAGAAAAAAACACTGAATTTGAAAATGTGTGCAGACTTTGACTGGCACTGTATCTACGTGACTGCATATGACAACACCAAACTCTTGTCAACATACATTCCTATTGTACATGCTCAACATGTGTTCTTGATTGGTACTTTTTCTGCATGACTTTACTATAATGTTACTGTAGTGGTTATAAAAATGGCAATAAAGAGTCTTTTTGAAATGTTTCTTCTAAATCTTTCAAATCATGAAAGTTGGAGTCAAAAACACAAAATCAAGGAGCCATCCAAGCATTTCCAGAATAGTAGAATACTCACAGCATCCACGCTATGGACATCCTTCCAAGTTTTCCTGAATCCAAAAATCTGTCCAGAAGCTGTTTCCATTTTCTCTTGGATTTTTTATTGTTGTTGTTTGTTTGTTAGAAGAACACACAGCTCACAGACCATGCAATTTATTCCAGGAATTTTGAATTGCTGTTCAATCAGAGTGCAAAGTCAATGATGTACATATGTCACATACATATGCACTATATGGCTAAAAATATGTGGACACCTGACCATCTCACCCATATGTGGTTCTTCCCCAGACTGGTGCCACACATTTGAAAGCACATAGTTGTCTCGAATGCCTGTATGCTGTAGCATTAATATTTCCCTTCACTGGAACTAAGAGGCCCAAACCTGTTCCAGCACGACAATGCCCCTGTGTACAAAGCGAGCTCCATGAAGACATGGTTTTGAGTGGAAGAACTTAAGTGTCTTGCACAGATCCATGCTCTCAACCCCACTGAACATCTTTCGGATGAACTGGAACACTGACCCTATGTCTAATGCTCTTGTAACAGATTGAACACAAATCCCTACAGCCACACTCCAAAATCTATTTTAAAACCTTCCCAGATAGATTTAAGGTTATTATAACAGCAAAGGGCCCTGTGATGACCTGGCGACTTGTCCGGGGTGTACCCCGCCTTTCGCCCGTAGTCAGCTGGGATAGGCTCCAGCTTGCCTGCAACCCTGTAGAAGGATAAAGCGGCTAGAGATAATGAGATGAGATGAGATAACAGCAAAGGAGGTGTAAATCTGGAATGTAATGTTCAACAAACACTTATGGATGTCATGGTCAGGTGTCCACAAACCTTTGGCATTAAAGGACAATTATGAGCAAACCAGCTCAACAAAAGACTCATCAAAATTCTGGTCTGCTATGACAGATGACCAAGAGAAGCTAACTTCTGGCCTTAACTGACTATAGTGCCTGTTGCTGTAATTCCCATGTCCTTCCTGAGTTATTCTCTTTGAGTTAACACAAAATACTCACTCAGTATCTTAGAAAAATAATAGCATGCTAAAGTCCACTCAGATATACTGTATGCAGTGTAGCACAACAGTATTGTGTAGCATCAACTGGAAGAGAACACTTTATCCTTCACTTTCATGAAATAATAAGCACATTCAAAGTAAAACCTTGACACAGTCGTGATGTTTTGTGGAATATTTTAAAAATAAGATCTGTTATAAAATCCCATGCTTGTTGCGGAACTCTGGAAACAGCAACAGCTTTTACTTTTGAGTGTCATGTCAAATGCCAGGAGATGATAAAGAAAAAAGTAAAAGGGAAAAAGAGATACCTACACACTTTTCAATGTTGCTCAGGACTTTGAAGGTGAAACTAGTTCTTTTGTAGCAACTTTCATGCACAAGGAACACCACAGGAAACAAAAGTGCATTCTTAGAATTTAGAAGCCTTTATTTATCACATGTACACAAGCACAGTGAAATTCCTCCTCTGCATTTAACCCATCTGAAGCAGTGAACACTTGCATGCACACACAAGTGAGCCAAGTGAGCAATGAGCACACAAGCATACCCAGAGCAGTGGGCAGCTACGCTACAGCGCCCGGGGAGCAGTTGGGGGTTACGTGCCTTGCTCAAGGGCACGTCGACCATGATACAGAAGGAGGGGAAAGTGCTGTTCATTCACTAAACTCCCTTCAAATTTTTCCTGCCAGTACCAGGAATCGAACCGGCAACCCTTTGGGCCCAAGGCTGCTTCTCTAACCTTCAGGCCATGGCTTGAAAAGCAAAGTGGGTTTGCTTGTTCTAATCTGTCTTTGAAAGCTTATTAAGATGAAGTGCATTTTTGTTAAAATTAGAAAAGAAAACCTACAAGTCAAAACAAACAAACAAACAAACAAACAAACAACGCTATCAGGATATTCCTGGATTGCTGTGACAATCTTATAATAGTCAGTGTTGTATCAGGGTGTTGTTTCAGGGATGTTGGATCACAATTATACATACAGTAGATTTCAGACAGGGGTGGCCCAGTGATAATACCCCACCTCTCACCAAGAGTCAGCTGGGATTGGCTCTGGTTTCCCCTGCTACCCTAACGGATAAGGGGGGGTGGGGGGGTAATATGTCAGACTGGAGCTCATACGCCAAATGTCATCAAATCCTAACTTTGGACACAAAAGAAGTCCAAATATATGGACTTATTTATATATATATCTTGTCCATATAATATATGGACAAGAGCCTGAAATTAATCAAGAGAAAGAAAGAGGAAGTAAAAGAGAATATAAACAAACCAAAAGGGACTGAGGGAAAACAATATTAAACTATAAGAGGAAAAATAATTCAGGTGTGATAGTTTTATCTTTTTTTTACCTGAACAAGAAGGTCATCTGGTTTATCATTATCATTGTGAAATTGTTACCAGTTGCAATGCTGTTTAGTGTTCATGAGAACTCAAGACTGTCAGCTAGCTAGACTAATGGGATGTGTTTGTGTGTTTCTCTGTATTTTTGTATAACTGCTCACCCCAGTGTGTTTGTTTATTTCTTGCTGATTTGACTAGCATGCTAACATCAGGCCATGCATAATGTATTTGACAAACTGAAAAAAATACAGTTTGCTGGCTGAGGTTTTGTTCTTGATACCTGGTGCCTGGTAATTAGTAAGTGTGAGAGTCTAATTGATGTAGACAATACAAACATTTTTTAATTAAAGATTTTTTTTTTTTTAGTTTTTAGAAAGGTTTATTATTATTATTATTATTATTATTATTATTATTATTATTATGTTTCTGTATTACAGTAGAAAGAATAGCATTTAACTATTTCCCAAAGTCCAAAACAGAATACTACTGTAGCATTCTACTATACAGTCAGTACATGAAGGATGTCATTATTGTTTAGATATAATACTTAGTAGCGTGTCTGCCTCTCAACTAGGATATCGCAAGTTCTACTCATGGTTGGGTCATACCAAAGACCATCATAAAAATGGTACTTACTGCCATTTGGCAAGGCACACTGCAATACAGGAGTCATGCAGCTACCAGAGGACTAGCCCCCCACTGTAACCCTAGTTATGTAACAGGTGAGAAGCCGAGGGCTGTAGGAACAAAGATCTGTGCCGCCCAATGTGTCTTAAGGGCCTGGTAAGTACTAAGGCATGAGACTGCCTGGGAAGACCAGGTCCTGACACAGGAGGGACTTTGAGAATACTTAGTGCATATGTGTGGTTTGGGATGCACACCTGGATTATATCTGAATGGCACTCATAGCTCCCTGCAGAGGAGAACATACATCAACCCACATTCTGAAATTTCTTCTGCAAGAAGCTTTCAGTAGCTTTTTTTATTTATTTATTTATTTATTTATTTAAAACCAGAGAGATTCCCAAACCCAGAAGATTTAAAGGAGATACGCAGAACCATGGCCTCACTTTTTGTTTATAAATGCCCTGAGACTTCAAGAATGGCATAGGAATAGTTTTAAACATTAACAATAAATCTAATATAGTCATTTTTATGATTAAAGTGATTCATATAGGTAGCGGTCTGAGTGAATGACTTTGACATCTATGACGTCACCGCAGGAAGTCTATCGGTCTCATCGCCATTTCTGCTATACTAAAACACAGAGCTGACTGCAACTTCAATCCTCCGTTTTGAGCTAATTTATCGCCATGCCATGTAGATGTGTTGCTGGCGGGTGCAGCAACACGACAGAAGGTGGATTTATGTTGCATTCATGGTGCAAGAATGTTCAAACTGCAAAGATTTGGACACGCTTTGTGAGAAATTCACGGATTGGGCGCCTACGAAGTGGCCTCTCCTCTTCACATTTTACTGAAGACTCGTACAAGACCTCTGATTTGTTGAGGAGCGTTGGCTATAAGCCCGTATTGAAAGAGGGCGCAGTACCAACAATTAAAGGAAAAGAAAACTACAAGAAAAGGAAAGTAAGTTCAGTTGTACTATGTGGCAGCGGGGGCGTGGTCAAGCATCGGTCTGTGACAGGAGGGTGGAGCCGGGGAAGGTGAGTGGCAGATTCGCTACACCTGACTGTAATTAACCTGTGTTTTGTGTGTGTTTTCCCAGTAAACCGCTCCCTATTTTAGGAGGCTGAGAGAGAGCAGAGGGAGCGCGACCCGGGAGTGGAGGCTGAGAGTGTGTCTGTGTGCTGCGGGTTCGTTTAAGCTGAAAAGTTTATTAATAAAACACGCTGTTACTCCCTCCAAACGTTGTCCTGCCGTCCTCTGTGCTCCACCCACGCATTGTCCGCGCTACAGTGGTGCCGAAACCCGGGAAAAGGTGGAGCACCAGTGCTACAGCTCCATGGAATCCTCCCCGTTCGCGGACTTGGTCCACGCCCTCGCCACGGCTCAGCAGAGCCAGCACCAGGCACTCGTCACGCTCCGAACGGAGCAGGAGCGCCGCTTCGAAGCCCTGGTGCTGGCTCAACAGGAAGATCGAGAGGCGTTCCGGCGGCTCCTCGCGTCGGCGGGATTCACCAGCGCCCCGGCCGCGGGCCCGTCTCCCCTCACTGTGACCAAGATGGGCCCGCAGGACGACCCCGAGGCTTTCATCACCTTGTTCGAGCAGGTCGCCGAAGCCTCGGGGTGGCCGATGGAGCAGCGCGCGGCGCGCCTCCTCCCCCTCCTGACTGGAGAGGCGCAGCTGGCCGCATTACAGCTCCCCGCCGACCGCCGGCTGGCCTACGCTGACCTTCGCCGGGCCGTCCTCCAGCGCGTGGGGCGCACGCCGGAGCAGCAGCGCCAGCGCTTCCGCGCGCTGCGGATGGAGGAAGCCGGCAGCCCGTTCGCGTTTGGCCAGCAGCTCCGGGACGCCTGCTGGCGGTGGCTGAGGGCCGAAGATCGCGACGCCGAGGGAATCATCGACCAGGTGGCGCTGGAACAGTTCGTTGCCCGCTTACCAGCCGGAACCGCGGAGTGGGTCCAGTGCCACCGCCCGGCGTCGCTGGATCAGGCCGTAGGACTGGCGGAGGATCATCTGGCGGCTGTACCGGCGGCAGGACAACGGATGACATCGTCTTCTGTCTCCTCTTCTCTCTCTCTGTCTTCCCCCCCTCTCTCTCTGTCTTCCCCCCCTCCTCCCGTGTCCCGTCCTCGCCCCATTCCCCCACCACGGAGGCGGGGGCCGGCCCCACCCCAGCCGGCCCGCCGCACCCGTGGTGCCCTCCCGTTTCCCCCTTCTGTGTCTGTCTCTCCCCCCCCTCAGGTGAGTGAGCCCCAGAACACAGTTGCAGAGGGGAGGCCCGGGCCGGTTTGCTGGCGCTGCGGGGAACCGGGCCACCTGCAGCAACAATGTGCAGCGATGGAGGTGGGGGCGGTGGTGCGGATCCCCGACGCGCCAGAGGCTGCCCTCGATCGGGCCGGAGCGTATCGCATACCGGTAAGTGTACAAGGGGCTACATATCAGGCGTTGGTGGATTCAGGCTGCAATCAGACCTCAATCCGCCAAAGCCTGGTGCAAGACGAGGCATTGGGGGGAGCACAAGGGGTGAAGGTGTTGTGTGTGCACGGGGATATTCACAGCTACCCGTTGGTGTCAGTCCACATATATTTTAGAGGGGAAAAATCTATAGTGAAGGCGGCGGTTAATCCTCGCCTTACCCACTCTTTGATCTTGGGGACCGATTGGCCGGGATTTCGGGGTTTAATGGCACGCCTAGTAAAGAGTGGGTCCTGCCGGTTGACGGGGGAGGGTCCCGGTGTCGCTTTGGCTGGAGCGGCGGTCGCAGAGCCGTCTACGTCACCTCCGCGACAGGGGGAGGAGCCGCCGGCCCCTCCTCTTTCTATTGGGGAATCCCTCGCGGATTTCCCACTGGAACAATCGCGAGACGAGACTCTGCGACACGCGTTTGACCAAGTGAGAGTAATCGATGGTCAAACGCTCCAGCCGAACGCCACCCCGTCCTTCCCCTATTTTTCCATTTTGAAGGATAGATTATATCGAGTGACGCAGGACACTCAGACGAAAGAGCGAGTCACCCAGTTATTAATTCCAAAGAGCCGCCGGGAATTGGTATTCCAGGCGGCCCACTTTAATCCCATGGCTGGACACCTCGGGCAGGATAAGACACTCGCCCGGATAATGGCCCGATTCTATTGGCCGGGGATTCGCGGCGACGTCCGTAAGTGGTGTACGGCGTGCCGCGAATGCCAGTTAGTGAATCCAGCGGCCATTCCAAAAGCGCCCTTGCGCCCCCTACCATTAATCGAGACCCCGTTCGAAAGAATTGGGATGGATCTCGTTGGGCCATTAGATCGGTCAACACGAGGGTACCGCTTTATATTAGTCCTGGTGGACTATGCAACGCGATACCCGGAAGCGGTGCCTCTTCGCAATATCTCAGCACGCAGTATTGCAGAGGCCCTCTTCCACGTCATCTCCCGGGTTGGAATCCCGAAAGAGATTCTGACTGACCAAGGCACCTCGTTTATGTCACGAACACTGAGCGAACTGTATGGGCTACTAGGTATTAAGCCGATCCGCACCAGCGTTTATCACCCACAGACGGACGGTTTAGTTGAACGGTTCAATCGCACCCTCAAGAATATTATTAAAAAATTCGTAAGTGAGGACGCACGTAACTGGGATAAGTGGCTCGAACCCTTGTTGTTTGCAGTGCGAGAGGTTCCCCAAGCCTCCACGGGGTTTTCCCCGTTTGAATTATTATACGGGCGTAAGCCGCGCGGCATCTTAGATGTACTGCGGGAAAATTGGGAGGAGGGACCTTCACAGAGCAAAAACGAAATTCAGTACGTTATGGATCTGCGCGCAAAACTCCACACGCTCACCCACCTAACTCAGGAGAATTTGCGGCAGGCCCAGGAACGGCAAGTCCGCCTGTACAACAAGGGCACGCGCCTTAGAGAGTTCACTCCGGGAGAGAAGGTACTCGTCCTGTTGCCCACATCGAGCTCCAAATTAATCGCCAAGTGGCAAGGACCCTTTGAGGTCACACGGCGAGTCGGGGACGTCGACTACGAGGTTAGGCGAACGGACAGGGAGGGGGCGCTACAGATTTACCACCTCAATCTGCTGAAACTCTGGAATGAGGAGGTCCCCGTGGCGTTGGTGTCGGTAGTTCCGGAGAAGGCGGAGCTGGGGCCGGAGGTCCCCAAAGGGTCATTGGCATCACGTACCTCTCCGGTCCCCTGTGGAGACCACCTCTCCCCGACCCAACTCGCGGAGGTCGCCCAGTTGCAGGCCGAGTTTTCGGATGTGTTCTCGCCCCTGCCCGGTCGCACGAACCTCATAGAACACCACATAGAGACGCCCCCGGGGGTGGTAGTGCGTAGCCGCCCTTATAGACTACCCGAACACAAAAAAAAGGTGGTTCGGGAAGAACTTCAGGCCATGCTCGAAATGGGCATCGTCGAGGAGTCCCACAGTGACTGGAGCAGCCCAGTGGTCTTGGTTCCCAAGGCCGACGGGTCGGTCCGGTTCTGTGTGGACTATAGAAAAGTCAACGCGGTGTCTAAATTCGACGCATACCCAATGCCTCGTATTGATGAGCTGCTCGATCGACTAGGCACGGCTCGCTTTTACTCGACACTGGATTTGACGAAGGGATATTGGCAGATCCCCTTGACTCCATTATCCCGAGAGAAAACGGCCTTTTCCACACCGTTCGGCTTACACCAGTTCGTCACACTTCCGTTTGGGCTGTTTGGGGCGCCCGCTACGTTTCAGCGGCTGATGGACCGAGTCCTCCGGCCGCACGCCACCTATGCGGCCGCGTACCTAGATGACATCATCATTTATAGCAATGACTGGCAGCGGCACCTGCAACACCTGAGGGCCGTCCTTAGGTCGCTGAGGCGGGCGGGACTCACTGCCAACCCGAAGAAGTGTGCGATTGGGCGGGTGGAAGTACGGTATCTGGGCTTCCACTTGGGCAACGGGCAGGTGCGTCCCCAAATTAATAAGACTGCAGCGATTGCGGCCTGCCCGAGGCCCAAGACCAAAAAGGGGGTGAGACAGTTCCTGGGGCTGGCTGGCTACTATCGTAGGTTTATACCTAATTATTCGGACGTCACCAGCCCGCTGACTGACCTCACTAAAAAGGGGGCACCAGATCCGGTCCAGTGGACGGAGCAGTGCCAGCGGGCTTTCTCTGAGGTAAAGGCTGCACTGTGTGGGGGGCCACTCTTACACTCCCCTGACTTCTCTCTCCCTTTTTTGTTGCAGACGGATGCGTCGGACAGAGGGCTGGGGGCCGTTTTGTCCCAGCAGGTGGAGGGGGAGGACCGCCCAGTCCTATACATCAGCCGCAAGCTGTCAGTGCGTGAGGGGCGCTACAGCACCATTGAGAAGGAGTGCCTGGCGATCAAGTGGGCGGTCCTCGCCCTCCGTTACTACCTGCTGGGGCGCTCTTTCACCCTCTGTTCGGACCACGCGCCCCTCCAGTGGCTCCACCGCATGAAGGATGCCAACGCGCGGATCACCCGTTGGTATCTGGCACTCCAACCCTTCAGCTTCAAGGTGGTCCACAGGCCGGGGGCGCAGATGGTCGTGGCGGACTTCCTCTCCCGTCAAGGGGGGGGGGAGTCGGCTGCGGGCCGGACGGGCGCCCGGCCTGAGTCGGGCGGTGGGGGTATGTGGCAGCGGGGGCGTGGTCAAGCATCGGTCTGTGACAGGAGGGTGGAGCCGGGGAAGGTGAGTGGCAGATTCGCTACACCTGACTGTAATTAACCTGTGTTTTGTGTGTGTTTTCCCAGTAAACCGCTCCCTATTTTAGGAGGCTGAGAGAGAGCAGAGGGAGCGCGACCCGGGAGTGGAGGCTGAGAGTGTGTCTGTGTGCTGCGGGTTCGTTTAAGCTGAAAAGTTTATTAATAAAACACGCTGTTACTCCCTCCAAACGTTGTCCTGCCGTCCTCTGTGCTCCACCCACGCATTGTCCGCGCTACATACTAGTTCTCCCGGAGTGTGAGCCGAGCAGTAATGGCAGAGTACTCGGTATGGAGAAAATGGAGAATGAGTGGACCAGTCATCAGATTTCTCTACTGGATATGTTTTGTTTTGTTTTGTTTTGTTTCCTGCTGGATATGCTTGCCTCAGCAGCAGTATCTCGCCCTTACATGGAAGAAGTGAATGAACAAAGAACTGAAAGTCAGATTGTTTCAAAACAATCGGCCACAAGCTCGGCCTTCAAGAAGCGAGAACACAGATGGGTAAGCTGCGACTCTCATTTGGTTACATAACAAAAACAACAACACTCATTGTTTACCTGCATTTAGATCAATACATGTAACTTGTATTGTGTGTTTAAGTTACTGTATAAGATTATTTAATTTGCTTCAGAATGTGATTGTCTCAGTTCATCTGATTATTTCATTAGCCTTTCATGTTTTATCAGTGAAAATGCATGCATGTACATGTATGTTGCACAAGTTATAACGCCAATCCTGTTTTAATGAGAGTCACATGAGACTGTCAGTTCAGTTCCATCCAATTCTCTAGATGGCTTTGTTCTCTGGCTTTATTTCGTAAGGTGGGGGCCTCCATGGCCAACATGTTACTATCGGATTCACTTTCCGATGGTTCGAACTGATACGGTTCTACGTGTATAGCAGTAGCATGTACACACACTCCAATTTCAGGACTATCACAGTCAGATGTGCTACTATCTGAGGAATCCGAGGAATCTCCAATAAATCCAAACAAAGAGGCCATTGCAACCACTCTCGCCTGCCGAGTCTGGCTTTGGTCTATCGCACCGGTTCCCACTGTGACGTCACCCGCCCAGGGCTGGCTGGCTCAGCGGGGCAGCTCGAATGCCAACTTTGCAGCTGATTTTACTGTAACTCTCAAAAATTTATATAATTTTTATTCCCAATTATGCAGCATACAAGAGTCAAGGATGGAGATACTATCCACTCAGAAATTTATTTAAAAATAAAGGTTCTGCATATCTGCTTTAAATCAACGTTGGCATAGATTCTCCAAACTATACTGGACTGATGGACACTTCTTCCAAAAGATTTTCCCTCGCTTGGTGTTTTGATGGTCGTGGTGAAGAGTGCTGTCTAACACATCAGTCCAAAGTCTCACGTAGATGTTCAATGGATTGATGTCTGCATATGATTTACATCATTTTAATACTCAAAACATTTAGTGAGCCCTTGTACCCTGTGGATGCAAGACTCCCATTATGATAGAAATGTTTCATTTTAGGATATAGGTGAGTAGTCATCCCTCTATGGCAGATTGCAGGTGGGCAGTTGATTTAAAGGGCGAGTTGAGACCTATCAACAATAATTTTAATGGTAATTATAATTATACAATGATATAAAATTAGTTTGTTTGCTTTGCTTTCCTGGGACAGTCATTCAATCATTCATGTTTACATGATGGATATTAGACAAGCGATTTGTCTTGAAAGTGTATTATGTTTCTTACTCTTCTCTACATTTACCACACCCTTTTGCTGTATGTTGTTTTTTCCATTGTGTATTTTTTAATGTAATTTTACTTTCCAATTAATAATACACAATAATTAGACAGAGCTTTTTGTTTGTTTGTTTGTTTTTGTTTTTTTATATAAGTGGTGCAAGCTCTCAAAAACTGGGAAGTGGGACTCATGAGGGGAAAAAAGTCTAAGTTTGAATATGAACTTTAATGCAAAAAGCATTTTGCATTTCACCAGAAAAATGCCCCCAACAGCATAAGAATAAAAGGACCGCCAGTAATTCCTTTACTTTGCCACTCATCTGTATTTATATTACTGAATGTACTACGTTGTGTATTCAATTAGATAGTGCAGTGTTAAAATATTAAACCCAAAGGTTTAACAATTAACAAGTGAGATGCTAGTAAAGAACAATATTTCATCCAAAATAAATATATATTTACAATATTCACAGTTTAAATAGTGCACCACTGTAACCTTGGTACATTCATAGCACTGGATGGACAACTGGGCATGTTTGGATGGTTATAAAATCAGGATTGCATAACTGCCTTTATTAAACATTTCTGCTGAAGATGTTTTCAGTAATTCAAGTATTTTTTTCCCCACAAATTAACATTTAGCTGCACAATTATTATCGTAAACCAATCTAGAAATAAAGTATGTCTCAGTTGTTTGTATTCCTGCTACATTGTTTAAACATGAGTAATAAGCAGGTCATGTATGTATGCCTTGACAGTGACATGACACTCCATCTACAGTGGGGCAAAAAAGTATTTAGTCAGCCACCAATTGTGCAAGTTCTCCCACTTAAAAAGATGAGAGAGGCCTGTAATTTTCATCATAGGTACACTTCAACTATGAGAGACAGAATGGGGGGAAAGAATCCAGGAAATCACATTGTAGGATTTTTAATGAATTAATTGGTAAATTCCTCGGTAAAATAAGTATTTGGTCACCTACAAACAAGCAAGATTTCTGGCTCTCACAGACCTGTAACTTCTTCTTTAAGAGGCTCCTCTGTCCTCCACTCGTTACCTGTATTAATGGCACCTGTTTGACCTCGTTATCAGTATAAAAGACACCTGTCCACAACCTCAAATAGTCACACTCCAAACTCCACTATGGCCAAGACCAAAGAGCTGTCAAAGGACACCA